>NW_021620798.1:4507771-4508995 GCF_004785775.1 Grammomys surdaster
CTCTCTCTCTCTCTCTCTCTCTCTCTCTCTCTCTCTCTCTCTCTCTCTCTCCCTGTCTCTACTACCCTCTTAACTCTCCTCCCCATGCCATGAATAAACTCTATTCTATATTAAACCATCCCGTGGCTGGTCCCTCAGAAGGAAGAGATGCCTTTGCATGGTCCCTTTGACAGATCCCCTTCCCGATACCTCACCATACATCCACAGAACATATTCTATATCTCTTTATCTTTTTATAGACACAACAAATATGATGTTTTAAAAAACACAATTGTCATATGGAGATGTTAATTTCTGAAATCTGTAGAGAGAAAAAATTAAGTTGATGCTGAAAATTTTGATTGGGTTTATACCTTTGTACATGGGCCTAATTGACTTTATTTCATGGCTAACAGAAATTGAAAATAGAATAATATTGGAAAACATTAATAATTAAATCTGTTGGAGAAAAGTACATATAACTAAATTTAAAAGACCCATGAAAGAGAGTTCTATTTTCCTATGTGACAACAAAGAAAAACTCGTCTCATATTTTAGCTTTAAAATACTATATTTTTACCTTAAATTTTTACTGTTTTTTTATTAAATTGTGTGGTATAGTTATGAATGTATACAGATGAATGTGTGCAGACATGCTTTCTTCTATATGTGCCCATGGTTGTTAGAGATAAAATCCTGTTATCTTTTTGAGTTGTTTTCCACCATATTTTGAAACGGGTTCTCTCATTTAACCCAGAACTCACCAATTAGGTTAGAACAGACCAAAGAACTCCAGAAATTTGTTGCTGCCTCTCTATCTCTTTGAGTTAGAGATGTACACTCCCAAGTCTAGCTTTTACAGAGGACCAAATTCAAGTTTTCATGCTTCACCTATTAAGCCATCTCCACAGCCCAGAAATTACATTTTTAAATAAAGACCATGGTGAATACACTTTCTGTAGTTGACACTGCTCATGTAGGCTTTGCAGTTAACTATAATGATGATAATAAGCTTTGAAATTCATGCTGTCATTTCTTAACATAGTTAAAACACAGGAGATGATGCTGACTGACACACTAGCAATCAGCAATTAAAGAAGTCAGCAGAGAAGTAAGTCTGTTTAAGTTTCATCTTAGATATTATGAATATTTTTTTTAATTTCTTTTTTTTTTGAACATGAAATGCTTTTTTATAGCATGTTTTACAAGGGGAGGGGGTAAGAGGGTCCAGGTGGTGGAAAAGTA
>NW_021620798.1:4533995-4599532 GCF_004785775.1 Grammomys surdaster
AATCACCCTCACTTGGTCTTCCTTCTTTATGGGCTTCATGTGGCCTGTGAGTTGCATCTTGGGCATTTCAAGGTTCTAGGCTAATATCCAATAATCAGTGAGTGAATACCATGTGTCTTCTTTTGTGATTGGCTTACCTTACTCAGGATGATAATTTCTAGTTTCATCCATTTACCTAGGAACCTCTCGAATTCATTGTTTTTAATAGCTGAGTAATACTCCATTGTGTAAATATACCACATTTTTTGAATCCATTCCTCAGTTGAAGGACATCTGGGTTCTTTCCAGCTCCTGGCTATTATAAATAAGGCTGCTATGAACATAGTTGAACATATGTCCTTCTTATATGTTCGAGCATCTTCTGGGTATATGCCTAGGAGTGGTATAGCTGGATCCTCGGGTAATGCTATGTCCAATTTTCTGAGGAACCGCCAGACTGATTTCCAAAGTGGTTGCACCATCTTGCAGTCCCACCAACAATGGAGGAGTGTTCCTCTTTCTCCACACCCTCGCCAGCATCTACTATCACCTGAGTTTTTAATCTTAGCCATTCTGACTGGTGTGAGATGGAATCTCAGGGTTGTTTTGATTTGCATTTCCCTGACGACTAAGGATGCTGAACATTTCTTTAGATGCTTCTCGGCCATTCGAGTTTCTTCCATTGAAAATTCTTTGTTAAGCTCTATACCCCATTATTTAATAGGGTAATTTGGTTGTCTGGAGTCTAATTTCTTGAGTTCTTTGTATATATTGGATATTAGCCCTCTATCAGATGAAGGATTGGTAAAGATCTTTTCCCAATTTGTTGGTTGTCGTTTTGTCCTATTGACAGTGTCCTTTGCCTTACAGAAACTTTGCAATTTTATGAAGTCCCATTTGTCAATTCTTGATCTTAGAGCATATGCCATTGGAGTTCTGTTCAGGAACTTTTCCCCTGTGCCCAAGTATTCGAGGCTTTTCCCCACCTTCTCTTCTATTAGTTTCAGAGTATCTGGTTTTATGTGGAGGTCCTTTATCCACTTAGACTTGAGCTTTGTACAAGGGGATAAGAATCGATCAATTTTCATTCTTCTACATGTTGTCTTCCAGTTGAACCAGCACCATTTGTTGAAAATGCTGTCCTTTTTCCACTGGACAGTTTTAGCTCCTTTGTCAAAGATCAAGTGACCATAGGAGTGTGGGTTCATTTCTGGGTCTTCAATTCTATTCCATTGATCTTCCTGCCTGACTCTGTACCAATACCAGGTAGTTTTTATCACTGTTGCTCTGTAGTACAGCTTGAGGTCAGGGATGGTGATTCCTCCAGAAGTTCTTTTATTGTTGAGAATAGTTTTTGCTATCCTGGGTTTTTTGTTATTCCATATGAATTTGAGAATTTCCTTTTCTAACTCTGTGAAGAATTGAGTTGGGATTTTAATGGGGATTGCATTGAATCTGTAGATTGCTTTTGGCAAGATGACCATTTTTATTATATTAATCCTGCTAATCCATGAGCATGGGAGATCTTTCCATCTTCTGAGATCTTCTTCAATTTCTTTCTTCAGAGACTTGAAGTTCTTGTCATACAGGTCTTTCACTTGTTTGGTTAGATTCACACCAAGGTATTTTATATTATTTGCAACTATTGTGAAGGGTGTCATTTCCCTAATTTCTTTTTCAGTCTGTTTATCTTTCATGTAGAGGAAGGCTACTGATTTGTTTGAGTTGATTTTATAACCAGCCACTTTGCTGAAGTTGTTTATCAGGTTTAGGAGTTCTCTGGTGGAAGTTTGGGGGTCACTTAAGTATACTATCATATCATCTGCAAATAGCAATATGTTGACTTCTTCCTTTCCTATTTGTATCCCTTTGACTTCTTTTTGCTGTCTAATTGCTCTGGCTAAGACTTCCAGTACTATATTGAATAGGTAGGGGGAGAGTGGGCAACCTTGTCTAGTCCCTGATCTTAGTGGGATTGGTTCAAGTTTCTCTCCATTTAGCTTGATGTTGGCTACTGGTTTGCTGTAAATTGCTTTTACTATGTTTAGGTAGGGGCCTAGAATTCCTGATCTTTCCAAGACTTTTATCATGAAGGGATGTTGAATTTTGTCAAATGCTTTCTCAGCATCTAGTGAGATGATCATGTGGTTTTTTTCTTTAAGTTTGTTTATATAGTGGATTACATTGATGGATTTCCGAATATTGAACCATCCCTGCATTCCTGGGATAAAACCTACTTGATCATGATGGATGATTGTTTTGATGTGGTCTTGGATTCGGTTTGCTAGAATTTTATTGAGTATTTTTGCATCGATGTTCATAAGGGAGATTGGTCTGAAGTTCTCTTTCTTTGTCGGGTCTTTGTGGGGTTTGGGTATGAGTGTAATTGTAGCTTCATAGAACGAATTGGGTAGTGTTCCTTCTGTCTCTATTTTGTGGAATAGTTTGAAGAGAATTGGTATTAGGTCTTCCTTGAAGGTCTGATAGAATTCAGCACTAAAACCATCTGGTCCTGGGCTTTTTTTAGTGGGCAGGCTTTTGATGACTGCTGCTATTTCCTGAGGGGTTATGGGACTATTTAGATGGTTTATCTGCTCCTGGTTTAACTTCGGTACCTGGTATCTGTCTAGGAAATTGTCCATTTCATCCAGGTTTTCCAGTTTTGTTGAGTATAGGCCTTTGTAGTAGGATCTGATGATTTTTTTAATTTCTTCAGTTTCTGTTGTTATGTCTCCCTTTTCAGTTCTGATTTTATTAATTTGGATACTGTCTCTGTGCCCTCTGGTTAATCTGGCTAAGGGTTTATCTATCTTGTTGATTTTCTCAAAGAACCAACTCCTGGTTTTATTGATATTTTGTATTGTTCTTTCTGTTTCTATTTGGTTGATTTCAGCCCTGAGTTTGATTATTTCCTGCCTTCTACTCCTCCTGGGTGTATTTGCTTCTTTTTGTTCTAGAGCTTTTAGTTGTGCAGTCAACTTGTTAGTGTATGCACTTTCCAGTTTCTTTTTGTAGGCACTTAGAGCTATGAGCTTTCCTCTTAGCACTGCCTTCATGGAGTCCCACAAGTTTTGGTATGATGTGTCCTCATTTTCATTGAATTCTAAAAAGTCTTTTATTTCTTTCTTTATTTCTTCCTTGACCAAGTCATCATTGAGTAGAGAGTTGTTCAGTTTCCATGTGCACATGGGTTTTCCATTGGTTTTGTCATTATTAAAGACCAGTCTTAGTCCGTGGTGATCTGATAAGATGCAAGGGATTATTTCAATCTTTTTGTATCTGTAGAGGCTTGTTTTGTGACCAATTATATGGTCTATTTTGGAGAAGGTACCATGAGGTGCTGAGAAAAAGGTATATTCTTTTGTTTTAGGATGAAATGTTCTATAGATGTCTGTTAAGTCCATTTGGTTCATAACTTCTGTTAATTTCAAAGTGTCTCTGTTTAGTTTCTGTTTCCATGATCTGTCCATTGCTGACAGTGGGGTGTTGAAATCCCCCACTATTATTGTGTGAGGTGTAATGTGTGTTTTGAGCTTTAGTAAAGTTTCTTTTATGTATGTAGGTGCCCTTGCATTTGGAGCATAGATGTTCAGAATTGAGAGTTCACCTTGGTAGATTTTTCCTTTGATGAGTATGAAGTGTCCTTCCTTATCTTTTTTGATTAATTTTGGATGAAAGTCGATTTTATTTGATATTAGAATGGCTACTCCAGCTTGTTTCTTGGGACCATTGGCCTGAAAAATTGTTTTCCACCCTTTTATTCTGAGGTAGTGTCTGTCTTTGTCACTGAGGTGCGTTTCTTGTATGCAGCAAAATTCTGGGTCTTGTTTGTGTATCCAGTCTGATAGTCTGCGTCTTTTTATTGGGGAATTGAGACCATTGATGTTAAGAGATATTAAGGAAAAATGATTGTGGCTTCCTGTTATTTTTGTTATTAGAGGTAAAGTTATGTTTGTATCTTCTTTTGGGGTTGTTGGAAGATTACTTCCTTGCTTTTTCTAGGTTGTAGTTTCCCTCCTTGTGTTGGCATTTTCCATCAATTATCCTTTGAAATGCTGGGATTGTGGGAAGATATTGTGCAAATTTGGTTTTGTCATGGAATATCTTGGTTTTACCATCTATAGTGATTGAGAGTTTTGCTGGGTATAGTAATCTGGGCTGGCAATTGTGTTCTCTTAGGGTCTGTATGATGTCAGTCCAGGCTCTTCTGGCTTTTATAGTCTCTGGTGAGAAGTCTGGTGTAATTCTTATAGGTCTGCCTTTATATGTTACTTGACCTTTTTCCCTTACTGCTTTTAGTATTTTTTCTTTGTTTTGTGCATCTGATGTTTTGATTATTATGTGACGGGAGGTATTTCTTTTCTGGTCTAGTCTATTTGGTGTTCTGTAGGCTTCTTGTATGTTTATGGGCATCTTGTTCTTTAGGTTAGGGAAGTTTTCCTCAATAATTTTGTTGAAGATATTTACTGGCCCTTTAAGTTGGGAATCTTCATTCTCATCTATACCTATTATCCTTAGGTTTGGTCTTCTCCTTGTGTCCTGGATTTCCTGGATGTTTTGAGTTAGGAGTTTTTTGCATTTTGCATTTTCTTTGACAACTGTGTCAATATTTTCCACCGTATCTTCTGCATTTGAGATTCTCTCTTCTATCTCTTGTATTCGGTTGGTGATGCTTGCGTCTGTGACTCCTGATCTCTTTCTTAGGTTTTCTATCTCCATGGTTGTCTCCCTTTGAACTTTCTTTATTGTTTCTATTTCTAGTTTCAGATCCTGAATGTTTTTGTTTAATTCCTTCTTTGTGTTTTCTTCCATTTCTTTAAGGGATTTCTGTGATTCCTCTTTAAGGGCTTCTATCTGTTTACTTGTACTCTCCTGTATTTCTTTAAGGGAGTTACTTAATTCCTTCTTATAATCCTCTATCATCATCATGAGAAGTGATTTTAATTCTGAATCCTGCTTTTCAGGTGTGATGGGGTGTTCAGTGCTTGCTATATTGGGAGAACTGGGCACTGATGATGCCAAGAAACTTTGGTTTCCATTGCTTATGTTCTTGCGCTTTCCCTTCGCTATCTGGTTAACTCTAGTGGTACCTGCCCTCACTGTGTAAAACTGGAGTCTGTATTTCCAGTTATCTTGCTTATTGCAGAGCTCCTCAGAGTCCAGAGGTCTCTGTGGTCTTATGCTCCTAATCTCCTGGGTGGAATAACTCCTGGGACTCAGGCCACCTCTTGGATCTGGAAATCCTTCTGCTCTGAGTGCAGTGGGTCCTCGATAACTCAGGATTCAGTTTCTCCACAGGACAGAAGCAGACCAACTCTGTGTCTGCTCCAGCCCAAAGGACCAGGCAAGGGCAGAAGGGAAGTGGAATTCCGGAGGGGTGGAGTTTGGGTAGCTGCTGTGCCCTGGATGTCCCTGGCTCCCCGATGTATCTCTGGGCCAGCTGCTCTGAGTGCAGTGGCTCCTGGATGACTCAGGATTCAGTTTCTCAACAGGACAGGAGCAGACTGACTCTGTGTCTGCTCCAGCCCAGAGGACCAGGCAGGGGCGGAAGGGAAGTGGAATTCCGGAGGGGCGGGGTTTGGGTAGCTGCTGTGCCCTGAATGTCCCTGGCTCCCCAATGTATCTCTGGGGCTTAGGGAGTGAGATGGAGTTCTTACCAGCTGCTCTGAGTGCAGTGGCTCCTGGATGACTCAGGATTTAGTTTCTCAACAGGACAGGAGCAGAACGACTCTGTGTCTGCTCCAGCCCAGAGGACCAGGCAGGGGCAGAAGGGATAATGCACATTTCTTAATTTACAGTTTTTATTAATAAAAAATCCAGGAGTGACTTACTTAACTGGATCGTTCTGAATCAGAGTCTCTCAGTAGAAGCTGTCACATCAAGCTTCTGGAGATTGGGGAGGGTCTAAAATATGCATTTAAAAGTCAATTTAAATAGCCTCAGCTTGTCACTTTCTTATTGATAGAGAGAGGGAGAGAGAAATCTGTAAGAAGTGAAGAAAAGGGGGGAAGAGAAACAGGCTCTGAGAGACCGTGGGGAGGGAAATGTAAAAAGTGGAAAAGAGAGAAAGAGGGCAAAAGACCAAAGAGCTAAACAAAGGAAAAGATCTGTTTGAAAATACTAGAAACCACACTCCACATCGTTCTCCACAGTTTTCTTTACTGAAAAGCAATCACTAAATTCAGTCTCTATATAAAGAGAAATTGTCTTTTCTTCTCAAAGGGAGGAATATTAAGTAATTTGTATGCATACTTCAAAACTATTTGATACAGTATACTGATATTAACTTCCCTCAGTATTCTAACATGACTTCCATCTTATATACTTGTGAAAATATATCTGTGCCAACAATGACAATATTTATATCAAAAGAAAATAAATCTGAACAATGCTGAACTATTTTATACAGAGATATTTCTTTATATGTGTTTTCCCTGCCTTGAACTTCTGGATTGCTGTGATTTCACTGACATTTTATTTCTGGAGACATTGGAGAGAGATGACTATAGGGTAACACAAAGTATTTTTGACTCTTATAATTACCTCAGTCTGATTGGATATATTACTTAATAGATGGCTAGAGAAAAACACTCTTATTGAAGTTCACAAATCTAGATTTGAGTATTGGACAAATGCTTTCTGAAAAGTCCCACTGAAAATTTCTCAACTAACACTTTTCTCTTAAACCTTCATTTTATCATATTAGCCAAATTCTACTTTGCTTCTGTTTTTCTCTGCTTTCTCTAGATTTATTGTTTTTTTTCAAATTAATTTGGTTTTATTGTGTTTAACATCTAAGATTTTTATTTTATTTGAATAGTTTTATCTCTCTTTGTGTACAACATCCTTGTAGTGTACATTGAAACTAGTACAGGATGTTGAATACTCTTAAACTGGAATAATAAAAGCAAACTGGATAGACACATTGATCAACTGAATACAACTGAAGACCCAGGTCTAAGTTCATGCACCCCAGCTATCTGTTTTTTGATAAAGATACCAAAGGGTATACTAGCAAAACAACAGCATCTCCAAAATATGGAGCTAGAAAAACTTGTGAAATTAGATCCTTATCTCTCAGCAGTCATAAACTGAGTTACAAATAGATTAAACATATCAGCATAGGAAGTGATGATATAAAAATGTTTTAGATTTTCATGTATATTCGCTTTAATTGGACATATTTCTGATCCTCCTCTTTCAATCTCTCTTCTTTTTCCTAAGCACACATATGCAAAACCACATGTGAACAAAAAACTTCTTCCTTTTCCATGTTTGTAGTTTCATCTCCTAAATACTATGAAATCGCCCAAAGATCTAAGTGTTTCTTGTAGTTTCATTCATTAATCAGAAAACCCTATCTTTATACTTTTGAGTCTCTATGTTCTGAGTTTTCTTAAAATTTCATAGTCTCAATATTTTCCTAGATAAAAACAAAAATTGGAAAGTGACAAGGGTTTGATTTTCAGCAATGCACACTGCTCTGATAGTCTTTTCTTAATGGAAGACTCAGTTCCAAATAGTACAGAGAAGACAACACTGGACCACAAGAAACTGTTATCTGAGGGTCTAAGGTATTTTATCTGAAACCTGTTTTATTTGTTTGTTTGTTTGTTCGTTTGTTTAATTTTATGAGATCCCTATTAAACTATTTAGTAAAAATATCATAATAAAGGTAGTAGCTAGTTTTAATCAACTTTGTGGAAGTTTATCAAAATATATGGCCCCTACTCTGTTCTTTCATGTTACAGAAAACCAGAAAAGCCTGAGTTTTAATCATCCCTACCCATAGATAAACTATAATAATATTTGCAATTTGCTCGCCTTAAGACTTATCAGTGTAAGTAGTTGAACCTAGGTTTGCAATTGCACCACTTGGATTTAATCCAAAGTCTGCATATTCATGAAGGACTCCTCTATTTTTGGCACAACATGTATCACAGATAATACTCACAGAGAGCCTAGAAGTTAAATAAAGGTCTTATAGACAATATGACACTTCAGAAGATCTCACTACTTTGAATGTTAATACTGCAGATTTCATCTCAATTATTTCCACAAAGAAGCAACTGAAAGAATTTGAAGATACATTAGGAAAGTCATATCTTATTGCCATGGTTTTTCACACTAACTAACTTATTAGAACTTCAAAGATTATGCAATAAGTTGCAATATTACATGTGCTGGGACAAATTGAAATTTATCTTGAGCTATCATTAATTCTCTTATTAGCCGTTAATTTCCCACCCCGTTTCTGCTCTAACTTGTGACTATCCGTTGAACTTTCTTGAAATACATTAGTATAACAGACTACTAGCTTCCACCAACCAAAAAGCTATGAAAGTCATTAGATAATATCTAAAACTAGAATTGAAATAGCTTCCTTCTGCTTCACTGTACCCAGTTTATTGGGTGTTTGTTCATTTGTTTTGTTTTTAACCAATGTTTTTGAAAAGTGTCTTAATATAGGACCTGATTCCCTTTCTATAGAAACCATATGAATTGTTTTTTCATTGGAGCATAGTGCTTGGTGAAGACTAAATCTATACTCTTCATACATTCATACTCATATATGACTCCAAAATAAAACATGTTTTTAATGAGAGCTGTTTCTCTTGCTGAGAAATTAAAGACATGCACCAGCACATCCATCTATTTAAATACATTTTTTCTCATCACCTACAAGGCATAAACACACACACACACACACACACACACACACACACACACACACTGAGATGGCTCACATCCACTGTTAAAGAATTTGATTATCTGTATAATGAATTATAATAAAAGTTGCATATATATTTTAAAGGAAATATTGATAATGAGGACAGGACTAAAGATATACTAATAGAACAGAAAAAAAAAGCACATGATAGCATGTCTTAAGATAAAATACATGGCACTTTTAATTTATTTAGTTTACAGCACTTCTTTTTTTAAATTTTAAACATAATACATACTTATTACTAAAAATTATTTTAAATAAGAAAGTTAAAATCAGTAATAGTCACAGTAGCTTCATTTATTTTGTTGAAGTCTTCTTCAAGAGGTGCTATGCATTTGAGTACAAAATGGGAATCAAAGTAAATACAGTTTCTATATTTTATTATTATTCACTAATTTCTAAATTAATTTATAATAATGGTATTATTTATCATCAATATTATAATGTAATATTGTGCGGGTCCCTGTTGCTGAAATGTGGAGAGGTCCATCAGGCATGAAGTTAGGCACAGCGGTTTAAGCTTAGCTTAAGGCCTTAAAGGCCTTCCCCACATTTCCCCACAGTGGGGGTGGGGGTTGGGGGGGAGGGGGAGACAGAAACATGAGAAAGTCCATGGTTTCATTTTCATGGTGGATTGTAGATGGATCTGGATGTACCCCTCCCCCCTGTGAAACTCAGGGCAGACTTGAGTTAAAAAGGGAGGAAGAATGGGGAGGGTCTGGTGTAGAATGCTTAACTGGCTATGCCCTCTGGCCTCAGATATCTCATTAGTATGTAAATCTCTCTAGGGTTGAGGCCTGTAGTCATGTCCTTTACCTGTGCTCTTTGGGAGGGGCTGCATTGTCCTATGTGACTGAACTGCACAGGTTAATGTAGTTCCACACCACATGTTAGGAGTCTGAATTCTGGGAGCACTGCAGAATTAATGCCCATCACTTGCAGGGTATCTTGGCTACTTCCAGCCAGCGCTTCTACCAAAAACCAAGACCCCTTTCATAGCTCTACAATATTGTCTAACTTTTTCATAATAATTTATCAAAGTCCTACAGATAATATTATTAAGGATATTTATAATTAATTTGTGTATACTTAGGATTATTAAAATAATTTCCTGTGTCAGTAATATGAATAAGAATATATCGTTCAACATTTCTGTGTATAAATCTAAAGTGTTTCAATTAAAATGTCAACAAATCAAAATCTTTGACTAATCATGCCTACATAATTTTTAATAAATTTTCTTTTTCCCGTATTATATGGTAAAATCTTTAGACCCATTTTGATGTACTTATGCATTTTCATCTTTAAAATTATTCTAAAATTCTGCATTTCTCTTTTTCTACTGCATTATTGATCTTAAACTGTATTTAAAAATATATTTCCCATTCTGATTTCAGTTTCTACCATCTATGTACTATATGGCAAGACACTCAAATGGATGGTCCTCTTGTTACTTTATTGAAATCTGTTTTGTTAAGACTATATTTATTTCTTCTTCATATGTGTGTGTGTGTGTGTGTGTGTGTGTGTGCGTGTGTGTGAAAGAGAGGGAGGGAGAGAGCGAGAGCGAGAGCGAGAGCGAGAGAGAGAGAGAGAGAGAGAGAGAGAGAGAGAGAGAGAGAGAAACTTCTGAGTCCAGACTGCTCTTAAATTTGCTATGTAGCTAAACATGACCTCCAACCCCTGATTCTACTGCCTTTGTCTCTAGATTGCTGGAGTTAAAATGTGGGCCATCACATCAGGATTAATGTAGTACTGCATATTAAACCCAAGGCTTTGTGTATTTTAGGCAAGAAAACTATCAACTAAAATATATATCCTAACCCTTTCAGTATTGCAGTGATCCAATGTTAGCAATGTAATATTAGAATTCATAAGATATATTTTCAATAATTTAATGATGCTTCATCTAATAACTTTCTCTTCAATATACAATTTTCTCTGAGCTTCCATAGCATGTCCATCTTTTGTCTATTCTGCTTTTTCTATCCCATTTCCCTTTCCTGTTTACTCAATTTATATTACCTTTAACATGTGGATGTTCTTAATATGCATTGAATAGGTTAGCTCTCTTTATTATATATGCATTTTCCCACTTCACATTTTAAATATGTACTCATCCTCTTTGAAAATCAAAAATTTTGTACTTAATTCTGATTGGCAGAGTTTTCTAACATTATCTCATTTTATAGAATCAATTAAAATTTCATCCTTATCAACTGAAATTTTAGTGGGTAGCAGCTACCTCTAGTTTAGTACTCACAACATATTTTTATTATGATACTGTTTCTCTATCTCTGGTTTTCCTCTTGGCATAAACCATACTTCCTTAATTTTTGTATCTATAAAGTACTTCTATTTGTCTTGGCCCACACTGTATGTTCATTAAATATTAAGTAAATGAACATTCTCTCAAAGCAAATGTTATTGAATGGAAGAGAAACCCAACTAAAATTGATTAACATGATACATATAAACCTATATGACAATTTATAAAAATTATAATGGTGAAAATAAAATAGATTCACATAAACCTGGAATCTAGACAACATGTCTCTGTACATTCTATTTATTTATTTATGTGTATTGTAATACTTTCTGATCTTTTTTTCTGCCATGATTTGCCTATTTAATTCTCACTAACGCATACAATATAAAGCAATTTATTAGAACTGTCAAGCTTACATATATAAATTATTTGACATTCTCATTTTTCCATAATGACTGTCCCAATCTCTGTACCTCAACTACAGCTTTCAATAAAAATAACTTTAATAGTCTAATGAGAATTTTCTTTTCTTATGTTCATCTTTATTACATTTATCCATGGCCAGGGATTGATGTTATTTTATGGGAAATGAGCAAATTAGTACAAGTACATGTCATGGCTGGCAGGAAAACTATCTGCATGAAGAATTATATTTGAGTTAGTGCTATTTTGCAGGCCCTGGGTCAAAACTTCAAGAATTTAACTTCATATTTTACTGGTCTTACACATCTAAGCACAGTAAAACTTTGGGGAAAAAGTCTCTACATGAAAGTTATGATGACAACGCTTCAGGTACAACCACGTCACAATTCCCTAGCAAATTGTGATCTTTACAGTAAACATAAGTTCTTTTGACTGATAAATAATGTTTGTGGCAAGAACCTCAGGAAGAAGGTATTGTAAATAAACATAAAGATAGATTCTATTAATGTAGGATGCAAAGTACATGGTTCTTCTTTCATAAGGATAGGTTCTATTTACTGAGAGCCTAAACTCTGGATAAGAGACTAAACAATGCTCAGGATATTGGGAGATTTAGGAAGGCTTGCTCCATAGAACAACAAAAAGATCACCAAGTTGTTAGACAGCATCCAATCCCGCCTTCCGGGTAACCAGGCATCAGCCATGCTCTCCCTTTGAAGAAAATGTGGTATTGTGTTTAACAAGTCATGCTTTTCCAATGCTTTCTGGGAGCTATACTTCCTAAACTTGTGTGTGTATTATTCAAGGGTCACTAGAAGAACAGAGACAATAAAATGGATGTATATTCCAATTACGTTGGCTTATACAGTGCAAACTAGGGATTTCAATGATAGATAAGACACCAGTAACTAACTACTCAGTACACAAGGTTGCTAGCCTCAAAAGCCGCACAATCTGGGGTTGTAGCCCTAAATAATTTCTAGAAATACATTGGTCTTTATTTCACAATGAAAGGAAGAAAAATAGATGAGTTTTGATGTCAGCAAAGGATGATAGTAGCAGCAGGAACAGTGTAGGCAGAATAGCTGGCAAGAAGAGAAGATAAACTAGAAAACAGCACTGGTTTTCACTCAGACCACTCTGTGTCTGGGTCATGGAAAAATGTTTCCAACTACTCTGATTGGAATCGTTGCCCTTTATGTAGCCTTTCTCCAAAATACCCTCAGGATCTTACTAGGAGGCATTACAGACTTGCTGATTCCACATTTAATGAAGTTGACAAACTAACACAACTATCACATTGCAGATAATATGGTCACAATGGGAATCTATAAAGAAAATTGCTGCTACTACTAAGTTCTTTATTTGTAACATCATTACAAGGACCAACAACTCAATATAGATAAACTGTACATAAACCAGAACATTATACTACACAATTCTATACAAAAGCTTCTATATATTAAATACTCTAACTGTACCTAGAGATACTAGGAAGTTAAATAATCTTATTTAGAGATACCATTACCTAATTATTTTTTTGCTTTGCAACCATACTACCTTTACTACTACCTGAATAAAAGAAGTAAGCTTTTATTGTGAAAATTTTGATTAAAATATTGCACATACACATACTGAATTGATCTGGTAGAGATTTTTTAGTAGTTCCTTGAGAGTTTCATACAGTAAAGTGTTTTGATCATGCTCATCCTCTCCCCCAACTCTGCAGATTTAACACCCTTTGATACTCAACTGAATTTCTCTCTTGCTTTTATTATTTTAATGAATATTTTAAGATCAATTTGTGCTGCCCAAATATTTTTGTATGTGCAATCATTCACCAGAGAGAGGTCTACCTATCAGTGACTATAATCTTAAAGAACTCTCTCTCTTTCCCAACAGCTATCATCCAGTTGCTGCATGATCATTGGTGTAGTTTTATACCCAAATTCTCTCTCCAAGCTGGGAATTAATGTGTCATGAGTTTGCGTATGGTTTGTAAGTGGTATCATAATTGTCATAAGTTTGTATGGAGGTTGCCTTGCTGTGTCTGGATGATTTCTTGTGGATATCTACTGCCTCCAATTTTAACATATCTTCTATAATTATTCCTGATTCTTTGAGGAAGGTGACATATATATGTTCCCTTTAGATTGAACAATTAACTGAAGTGGGAATTTTAGAGAGGCAGTTGTGTTGATGGTGTTTTGTTGGAGCAAACACATGAAGGAGTGTTTTCATGAAGTGGAGACAGGTGAAAGACTAAGGGATCCTCGTGAAGGAATGTTTCACTGGAGCAGACACAGGAGAGAGGATGCTCTGCTAAAGCAAACATGTGAAAGGACATGTGATGAAGGGTTCTTTGCTAACAACATGCATGGATTGGTCCACCTTATATTTCATAGTTGAGCTCCATTTTTCAGGAATCTGTAGACTTGGGCTGATTGGATACATGTGCTGAGACAAGACACATGTTGAGGGAAGACCTATGCTGAGGCAAGGCTCCTGGAGGGCACATGATACTTGAAGGGTATAAATAGGACTTGATGGAGTGAAGGAAACAGAGCTTGGCTTTCTGGTACAGCCAGATGTCTAATGCCTGTGGATCTCCTGTATTTGCTCATCTTTGCTTCCCTGAGAGGCACAGCTGAGAACTTCTGGTGTTCCTCCTGGTCCCTCATGCTAACTCAAGTCAAAGCTGAGGCCTGGCTGTCTCTGCTATGTCATGGCACCACTGTTGCTACCTTGACTTTACCTAACTGGACTGCTAGCATACTCGTGAAGTGTTTGTGAATGGATCTAGTTGCATCTGCCTGCCAACCTGTGAAATGAACTGCTGATCTCCAGATGACACAGACAGGAGGTGATCCAAAGAATATTTCTAAACAAGTCCTTTCTTTTCCAATACCTCTGGTGGGTGGTGGGCTACAAGGGTGGTTAAAGCACTTAAGAATCATCATTAAAAATAGGGTTTGAAAAGAACTAAATTTACATTTAGTAGTCTCCTATTCTCCATAATTTGACTAATTGTGGATCTCTATTTTTATCATCATCTATTGAAAATAGAGTCTTCTCAGATGAAGGTTGGGAGAAGCATTGATCTATGGCAATAATGATGTCATTAGAAGTTAGTTTAATATTATGTTCATTTAGCAACATTATTGTTGTAGATCCTTCTCTAGAGCCCATGACTTCTCTAGCCATAAGTTTTGGCCCAATAATGATATCAAATATGAGTTTCACCTTTGGTGTGGGACTACTCCTGTGATGTTTGTGTAGCTGTTGTACCAGTGATCATATCTTGCTAAACCAGTCATTATTGTATTTTGCAAGATTTAAAAATGACTATGATTTATGATTACTTTTCTGCTTTGGTAGCTTACATAAGCCCTTCTAGCACATTAACAGTGAACCAGTAGGGATGAAGCTTTAAGTAAGAACAAGCTTGTTTTCCCCATGTTCTATAACTCAAGTATGTGTATACTTTAGCAAATTTTGGAATTCAACCAATGGCAATGGCAATAATGTATAATGGGTTTATTTGGGGGGAGGGGCAAGGTATCTATGAGACCGTATTGGCCAACAACTCCAAAAGAATTAACCCATTCCTGGCACTGTTTTTTTTTTTTATTTGTTAGCCTGTGGTGTCTAGTAGATTTCTTAAAGCAATTATGGAGATGCAGAATTAAGGGGACTTGCTGCTCTTTAAGAAGACCCAAATTTTGTTCCTAGAATCAACACTGGCTTACAGAACACTATAACTCTAGCTCCTGGAGTTTAAATATCATCATGTCACTAAAAGCACTGCATATACATTTACAAATCTCTATATGTTGCCTCACAAATGGAACGAAAAAAATAATTTAAAAAAATCAGTTAAGTTGCAGTTGGATTAACAGTTCTGGAAAAAAGAGGAGTAAATAAGAAACCCTGAATCTTTACACAAGTAGGAAGTATGAAAGACAACAATGTGGAGTCAAAATATGCTCTGTGTGTTTTTACTTTGAGTGGACATTGTACTTTAAAATAAAAACATGAATGAATTTCAAATGAAGCTGGGAATTTAAAATATAATGGTACATTTAGGATACATGTTCGTGATAACATCTTTGATGCTGAAACATATTTTTAATAGAAATACCCTTAAAGGAATCAGATTTGTAAGAATTAAACAGATAGTGAAAAAAAAACAGCAATAGCAATGCCTTTAAAAATGTGTATGAATTTAAATTTCAGTATTTGTTAAAAGAGTAAGTCTATGTCTGGACATTGACCATGACAAAATTATATGACAATGTGAGGTTATATATGTTCACTTTTATATAAAGACACAAACATATTTTCCATAATTTTAGATTATGAAAAATAGGAAACAAATGACTGATACATTTTAATATAGTAAGAGCCACAGATGCCATCACAGACCACTATACTCAGTAAAACTTTCAATCAGCATAGATGGAGAACCCAAAATATTCCATGACAAACCAAATTTAAACAACACCTTTCCACTAATCCAGTCATACAAAGAATACTAGAAGGAAACTCTAACCCAATGAGACTAACTATGGTCAAGAAAACAGAAGAAATATATATTTTCATTCCATTAACACTAATAAAAAAGAATCCCCCCACACACACACAACCACCACCAACATCAAAGTAACAGGAAGTAACAGCAATTCATCATTAATATAACTCATTATCAATGAACTCAATTTCACAGTAAGAAGATACAGGCTAGTAGAAGATTCCAAAACAGAACCCAACATTCTGCTGTATATAAGAAACTGATATCAGCAAAAAAGATTGTCATTATCTCAGTATAAAGGGCTGGAAAAAGGTTTTCCAATCAAACTCAAGTAACAAGCTTGAGTAACCATACCAATATCTAATAAAACAGAGTAAAGGTATGTTCACATTCCTTAGTCATCAAGTACGTGTAAACTGAAACAACTCTGAGACACCCATTAGAGTGGCTAAGATTAAGAATTTAAAGTACACTACATGCTGGAAAGTTTGTAGAGCAAAGAAAACACTCAACCACAGCTGGTGGGAGTCCAAAATTGTGCAAATACTATGTAAATCAACTTTACTGTTTCTAAAAAACTGGGAATAGTTGTACTTCAAGACCTAGCTATAACATCCCTGGGCATATACCCAGAAGACCACCCCAGAAAGACACTTGCTCAGCTATAATCATAGCAGCTTTATTCGTAATAGCCAGAAACAACCTAGATATCCCTCAACTGAAGAACAGATACAGAAAATGTGATTCACTTACACAATGAAATATTACTCAGCTATTAAAAACATGGGCATCATGGATTTTATATGTTAATGGATGTAAGTAGAATATATGATCCTGAGTGAGGTAACCCATACCCAAAACGACATGCCTGGTATGTACTTACTTATATGTGGATATTAGCCATAAAGCACAGGATAACCCTGCTATAATTAACAGATCCAAAGAAGCCAAATAACAAGGAGTGTCCAGGGGAGGATGGTGGAATCTTTCTTAGAAGGGGAAAACAAAATAGATATTGGATGTCGATGGAAGAAGGGATGAAGACAGGAATGGGAATCATATATAAGAAGAGAAGGGACAAGAGAAGGGAAATTGTCAGTGTGGGGGGTAATCTCTAGGGTGTGCCAGAGCCCTGGGTTGGGGGAAGCCCCAAAGCGTCTATGGGTGTGACTCTAGCTAAAACTCCTAGAGGTGGAGGATATGGATCCTAAAGTAGCTACTTCCTCGAGCCAGGTACAACTTCCAGTGGAGGGATAAGGACAGCAACTCATCCAAAGAAACATGGACCAACATATGTTCTGCCTACAAGATGTACAGGAACAATGACAAAGCAAAGGCAGAGAATAGCCAATCAATGACTGCCCCAAATTGAGACCCATCCCATGGGAAAAAAACCTATTTCTGATACTATTAAAGATACTCTGTTATGCTTGCAGACAGGAACTTAGCATAACTATCCTCTGAGAGGCTCCACACAACAGCCAATGGAAAGAGATACAAAGGCTCACACCTAAACAATAGATAGAGCTCAGGGAGTCTTATGGAAGAGTTGGGAGAAGGATTGAGGGAAATGAAGAGGACAGGGACTCTACAGGAAAAACAACAAAATCAACCAACCTGAACCATTGGGGGCTCCCAGAGACTGAATTGCCCACCAAAGGGCAAGTACTGGCTTGATCTAGATCCCCTGCATGTCTGTAGCAGATGAACATCTTGGTCTCCTTGCAGATTCCCCAGTAACTAGAGTGGTGGTGGTGGTTGTCAGGGAGCATTGTCCCTGATCGTGTTGCTTGCCTGCCTGGGGATCCCGTACACCTAAACAGAATGTCTTGTCTGGCTTCAGTGGGAGACGATGTGCCTAGTCCACAGTGACTTGATGTGTGTGTGGGGGGGAAGGGTGTTGACACCCACAGGGGATTTTCTTTCTCAAAAGAGTGAGGGAAGGCAGAATAAGTTGAAGACTTACATGAGGGGGTACTGAGAGCAGAGATTTATATTAGAATACAAAGTGAATAAATAAATACATTTTAAAAAGAAGTGATTTGAAAGAAGATATTTTTGCTCAGGGATAGGAAAATGGATCCATTGACTCTCTTCCTGGTTGATTAAAATCTGTAGATTGGGGAAGTTATGGATGAATTAGAAGAATTAATCATACTCTACTAGATTTAATTTCTCTCAACCAAATAAGTTGAGATAAAAAATTAAGTCAGTTCAATATGAATTAAATTGACTATATTAATAGTTTGTTCACTTAGAATCCCATGTAATTCCAGATTAGTTCTGCTCCTCCAAAAAAGGAACATTCTCCATCTATCTTTTCTTGTGAAGTTCACTACATTTCATAGTAATTTGTGATGTATTTAAAGTGTTAATTACAGAAAATGATTGATTGCTATAACTGTTTGCCCAAGTAGGAAGGATAACTGCTTTTATAGCTTTTGTGGTAGGGAAGTGAAATGCATGAACCCTTTTCATCTTTTTACCAGGGTGAACTAACTCATATTTAAAATATTTTTAATTAAATGTGGGTTTAATGTGTCATTTTCCTTTCTTTGTTTACATGTTTAAAAGGCTGTCTAAAAGTGGGTACTCTACTTGCTAAAGGGAACTACATGTGTCGATTCAATATTGCAGACTTTTAGACAATTAGATGAACGCTGAAAATGTGATTTTTTTCAATCTGACAAGGGCAGATATATTGCTCAGTATTAAGAAGTTTAAATGTTCTCCCTTTTTTGGTAATACAGGTGTAAACAAAGGTTAACATACACTAAAGTTAAAAATGGAGAATGGAGGAAGAGCATAAATAGTAACATTCACTCATTGAGCTACAGTATGTATGATTAAGGGTATGCCTGAGAAGATACTTTTAGTCTACTACATGTTTTTATTCCTATTATTTTTATATTACTTTAGTTTTCTCATTATACTTTTCTTTATTGCTTGAAATTTTCATATTAAGCATTTGTCAAGTTTTCAATAAGTATTCATATTTTTTTTAAAAAATTCCATAATCTAAAGTATATGGAAAACATAGTAGCAACTGTTCTTATCATTCTTATATAGTTCAGAAAGATTTGTGAAGCTTTTTATAGAAGCAACATTCAATGCAGAAAAGTTATATACTTACCTCATAATGATTGAGAAATATATCAAGGTAAATTTCAAACCAAATCAAACAAAACGCATTGCTAATGATATATATATATATATATATATATATATATATATATATATATTTGTCAAAATATTCATTAATCCATTAGTCTATTTTGGTGTGAGTATGAAGAACACACAATATTTAAGATAGAGTTGGTTAACATCCCTAAAATAAAGCTAGTACTTAAAAATATGGTTACCTACACCAGAATTGCACAAATAAATGAGAAATGAATTTAAGATGTGAATTAGTTGTGAAGAATAGCATCAGGAAGAGGAGACGGGAAGCAAGAGAGAACAATAATGAGGTGAATATCATCAAAAAACAATGAATACAAACATGAAATTGTCCAAAGCGTATAATAAAATATTCAAAAGACACAAAAATGTATGGCTGTATGTACCTTAGCTAATTAGCATTAAATCAAATTTCCTGATAGGTTCAGTAACTTTTTTAATAACTGTTTCAAATTTCCTGATAAGAGCATCTTAAGAAAAGACTTATTATGGCTGATGGTTTGAGGATATAGTTACTCATGGCAGAGATATTATTAAAGAAAGAATGCAAAATACCTGGCCATATTGCATCGAGAGTCAGGAAGCATAGAAATCAATGCATGCTGGCATTCAGCTTGCTTCCTTCTTTGTATTCAGACCAGAGCCCCAAACCAGGGAATGAAGACTTCTATCTTAAGAATGGATCATAGTATACCAGATACACTTCTCTGTATTCACCCTCTCAGACACGCTCAGATGGTTATCTCATGTGTGCTTCAAAATCTTACAACGAACCACAAAGGTTAACCACAACACTCATTATTTAAACATTAAATTCAATGTGGACTCATTTAAAAAGAACATTATTTTCATCCCTTTATGCCAATGATTCATTTTTAAATATCAGATGAGAATTTGAGTAAGGAGAATGATGCATACTACTTGGATAATTTTATTCTGAATAATAAATATTGCAAAGTTCAACATTTGAAATTATTGTGCAAGAAAATATGGGATAAAATAATCTCAAAACATTATTAGGAAGCTACATAAAACATTTAGCATCATTCCTGAGATATGTTGTGCATTCAATAAAACAATAAGTAAGATTATTTTAACAATTATGGTAAAGAAATAGAACTGTACTTCACTTTGGTTGGAAGGATTTGCATTTAGTTTTATCATTTATTCTGCTTTGGTGGTATGTGGATTACAGACAACCACATGGAAGTTGACTTTCTCAATAAATTCATTGCAAGAAGCTTTGTGCCTTCAAATAATCCCCTTTTGATGTATGCATTGGCACATTTCCCATTACGTGAGCTAAGCATTCAGTTCTTGAATGGACTAGTTTTATATAATTATGATCTTAGATAATTATAAATTTGAATAATTCTTACTTGAAAATTGTGAATGTCAACAAGAGTAAATAAACAATGAAATGACAAATGAAACACTCAAGTTATACAATTCATTATATCATCTTACCGGTCATTCCTAATCACTGTTGTAATTACAGTTCCTTTTCACTATGATGATATCTGTATCTCTATCTATCTATCTATCTATCTATCTATCTATCTATCTGTCATCTATCTAGTATGTTAGTAAGGAAAAATTTCTAAAATATAACTTTTTATTGTTAACTGTGTATGTGTGGATTTTGTTGTATGTTCAAATGAATGTGATGAAAATTCCCTTGAATTGGATTTACAAGCAGATTTGAGCTGTCCTGCATAGCTCCTACAAACTGACTGTGGGTCCTCTGCAAAATTAATAGTATACATTAACCACTGAGCCATCTCTACAGCCACAGTAATAAAATTAGCACATAGAGAAATGTGAATTTTATTTGTTTGAAGGACTTTGTTTATAATTTATGTTGACTTAAAAAATAAAAGTAAATCAAACAAATTCTATCTCAATATGAGAGAATGTTATAAAAATTCAAGCATAGCAACATGAAGGCTAAAACAGGACAGTTCCTTGAAGAGTTTGCTGTTGTTTCAGGTTCCTGAGCACTGCAGTATGAATTTTTACATTAGTATCTGGCAGTGAGACTCAGTAGTAGGTTACATTTCTAAAATACAGGAAACCTTGGCCTAGTGTCTCAATCCCAAACAAGCAAAACCAAAACAAAACAAATCAAACCAAAACAAAACAAAACTTATGCCAGAATATGGCACAAGTTAATGAAACTCTTTCATTGCTGGTTTCCAATGAATTAAAACAATGTATTTTAAACTTTTTTAAGTACTTAATGAAACAATATGCAAAAAATAAGACAATCCTAGGCATACAAAAGATAACTCCCCATGTGAGTGGATTTTTTGATTTATGACACTAATAAACTCAAATCTAGAACAGATTTTTTTAACATATTTTATAGGCCATGGCAGTGAACACCAAGAAAAGATTTCACAGAGACAACTTACTTAAGCCTTTGACTCTGGCAAATGAAATAATACACTTCTAATGCATGCTTATAGAATACAGGCTAAAGTCAAGTATAGACATTAAATGTGTGAATTATGTGATACATTACTATACAAAGAATAAAACACAAAATATTTTCAGCATTTAGGTCTTAGATATACTGTCAGATGATGCTTGCAAGATAAGTAAGTTATTAGAATTTTTGCATGGTTATTTAAGGTAAGTATAGTATAAGCTACTAAATACTAAGTTATATCTTTTTATCAGATATGTGTTCATGAAAAATCATAGGTAACCATAAGATAAATGTCACAAGAACTTAAAAACTAAAAGACATTTGCAAATTGCTTCTGAGTAGTGAGCTGTAATACAAAAGTCTCTAGGGTTGACAAAAGGAAAATCCAAAATTCTGGAGCACTCTGTATGCAGAGAAACAGGGACCATCCATGTAGGTTCAGAACACATCAAAGTTTCAATTGAGAGAGTCACTGGGAAAACAGGGCAGCAAGTTCACCATATAGCTCTCTAAATGTTCAGCTTTAGAAACGTTCTGAATGAAGCATCAATGAAGATCATTCTTGACTTATTTTATATGAGACAAAGCATGATGAATTTAAATAAATCTGAATTACATTTTTCACTGAAACTTTGTAAGGTCAAATCAACCGCACTTGACATTAGACAATAAAGGAGCTGCACTACACTAATCTTCATTACATATTGGAAATGGCTCACTAGCAAATTACCCAAATATCCTGGGTTTGCCAACTTGATACTAGTCATGATTATACAACGTAAATTTTTAAACATAGAATGTATTATACATTATATCACTTCATCATTGTCATAACTCTACAAGAAAAAAAACACTCCTTTAATTATTGAAAAAGAAAACTGCTGATTAAGATATGTTAATGTCTTAGCTGCTAATGAAGTCAGTTAAAGGAAATGGAATTTTAGTATGTGTTTTTAAATTTCTTCAATTTCACTAAACCATATCATAGTATCTATCTGTAAAGAACACTATCATCAGTTAAATAGTACGATCTGTGTGAGTCTGTGATTTAGTACTAGGGCAAAAGCATTGAAACAGTCAACAGAGTCAGGAGATAATGACTCATTTGTCAAGAGATCCAGACAGAGAAAACAACAATATTGTCCTTAAATTCTCACATTAGACTGCAAGTGTGCAGTACTCTGACAGATTCCAGAAAGTTAGGCTACTACATGTGTCTTTATAGTTCACCTAACTAACTAGTATCCTGACCCAACCAGCGGGTCCTAGTTATTCGTGCGGGCGAAGAGGACTGGAACCTGAAAGAACGGGCAAGAGAGAGAAAGGACTCAAACAAACATTTGCTTGTCAAAAGTCATGTATTTGAACATTAAATGCTTTTTTTATAGTATGCTTTACAAGGGGAGGGGGTAAGAGGGGCCAGGTGGTGGAAAAGTACAGAATCATCCTGGCCTGTGCCTTGAAACATGTCATGGTCTATACGGTACACTGCCTTGAATTATGATCTACCTGCTATTCTTCAGAAGATATGGTACACTGCTTTGAGTTATGGTCTCCCTGCTATACACTGCTTGCCAAGCTGGATCTTGTGGTTGCCAAGCTGCAGGGGACATTGTGCAGATGGGAAAAGGTAGGGGGTGAGGGTAAGGGCGAGGGTCCTGGCTTCTGGCATCTTCCCCTTCTCTGTTTAGTAGAGAAGGCGTCTTGTGTTCAATCCCAACTATGTGAGTTTTGAATTTGGATGTCTAATTATGGGGGGTCTTAGACATGTTCACAACCCCAAAACACTGATGTGAGACGAGTCACATCGATGGTCGAAGGCTTTAGGCTGTCGACAATGGGCAACGTCAAGGGACCCCGAGGTGGGTGAGAGGAGGGTGAGAGCCCTGTCTTAGGCCATGTAGGCTGCACCCACTCCCAGCACCACGCACTCCTTTTCGGCTGCATTGAGTGGGCCCCTGGGAAGTGGACCTACAATAATCCTGTCATTGGGCTAACTCACAGCCATCCTAGTCTCTTGTAAATGTTCAAGTTACCAACCATTTGTCAGTTTGGGGTGTAATATTGTCATAAACGAAGGCTCCACAGTGTTAGCAGGCCACATCAAGGGCGGCCTTGGTTTAGGAAAAAGCCAATTTTTGTTGGGGTGATCAAGAGGCCAGGCTCTCTAGTGAGAGAAATGAGGGCAAAGCCAGGAATACCAAGAACCCTTCTGGAGGGTGTGGAATTCTAGGGGTTGACCGCAGGGGGAGGCAGGGGAGCTGGCAGCTGTGTCAGTCTCCTGCAGAGTCACTTCTGGATCTTCTTCAATTTTCAGCTGATGATAATGAACTTCAACCGTCTTCTTGATGGCAGAATCAACCTGGTTCTTAACAAAACTTGTGAGATGATTAAAGGCCCAGGGGCCAAATGAGAGAAGCAAAGAATACCAACAAAGGGTCCTAATATACTAGGCAACAGGGTGGTAAGCCAAGGAGAGGTAGAGAACCAGTTTTGATACCATGACTCTCGTTCTCTGGCTCTTTTTCTTTCTTCTAAACTCCTTTTGACCTTGTCCAGGCTATTTTGAACAAGGCCTGTCTTATTGGAGTAAAAGCAACATTCTTCTCTGAGGGCCATGCAGAGACCCCCTTCCTTAAGGAAGACAAGGTCAAGTCCTCTCCTATTTTGTAACACCACCTCAGAAAGGGAGGCCACAGAGTCCTTAAGGTCTTGTATTCTTTCCCTCAAATTATTTAAATCTTTATCAATGAGGGATTGGAGATGAGCATAGTGATTATTGGAAGTCACCAAGGAAGCTATACCCGTGCCTGCACCGATGGCACTAATTCCTAATATGACAGACAAGGTGAGGGCAGTCAGGAGTTCTCTCTTGGTTCTTAGAGAAGATCCTTGGTCTATAATATTAAGGAAGGATTCCGGATCATGTATAATAAAATGTGGGAGAATGGTAACAATTACACAATAATCTTTAATACGTAAAAAACTGGGATTAAATATATAAGGAATCAAACCAAAAGCACAGGCAAAATATGTACCATTAGGTACCAGAGTATATAAAAAGGTATCATTGAGGATCATTGTCTGGTTACAGACCGGAATCAAGTCCCTAGGGGTGAGCATGAAGGGTCCCAAAAGACAAAGGCCTATTCCTGAAATGGAGCTAAGAGTAAGACCTCCTTCAGGCGAATGAGTCCCAAGGAGTCTATTGCCATCATTGGTAAAAGTGGGAGGGGAAAGGATAGCTATCCCCTCATAGAAGGGAGGAATATGAGAAAAAAAATCCAGCATTATTGATAATTAGGTTCGCTGGTATTATGGAAAGCCTCGAGAGAAGCATTTACCAAGGAAATAATAAGGTCAGCAGAACTAAGAGTGGCAGTGATCAGCCCAATCTGTCTGCCAAGAAAGGAACTGTCTCTGAGTCAGAACGGACTGGGCTAAAGTGAGCCATTCATTAGGAGTTAAATACCAGCCCCTCCCGAGACTCTCAAGAAGGGAAAGAGTAAAGGGGGCATTAGGGCCATAATTCCTAACAGCAAAATTTAGCTTCTCAAGATGTTTAAAACGAAGCTTTTTGAAAACTGTGGGATCACTTGTAGAATCATCCTGATCACTTTCATTTTCAATGTCTGAATTGGGCTCATTCTAAGGTGGGGGTACGGCAGGCTCGGAGGAGGAGGAGGGTCGCCGAGCTCCGAACCACATAGCAGAGGGAACCTGTGGAGTTTGTGGAGACTCAAAGTCAGAAACTGCAGCTCCGGTTATCCGTGAAGAGGGAGCCTGGGATCGGATTACAGGAAAGGCTAAGTGCAGGGAGTCTTGTGAAGGAACAGAGGAAGAACAAAGGACCAAAAGACCGGAAATTTATTTTTAAAGGCGGAGAATGTCCGTCAGTTCACGAACTTGAAAAGAGAGGCAATCTCGAATGTCAGAAAGAGAGTTAGGCAAAGTGACAAGGAAAGTTGGAAAGGCAAGCGTGGAAGAAGGAGCAGAAGGTGCCGTAAGAGGAGACCAGTCAGGGCTGTATTTTTCAAGGATGTCAGCATCACCGTATTCCAGAGGCTCTGGCTCTGAGAGAGCAGCCGGGGGAGTCTGTGGAGAGAGCAGCAGAGAAGAAGAAAAATGACACTTAGCAGCAGGACAGGGGGAAGCATTTTTTGCAATACAGGATTGCAAAAGTGAGTGGAGGAGGGAGTCTGTGAGTCAGAAACTGCTGAAGAATTAGAAGATCGAGGCTGAGAGACCAGTGGAGAGGAATCAGGAAAAGATAAATCTGGATAGAGGCAAGACAGATCAGGAGAGGGAACCTGTTCAGGGGGGATATCTATGAGAGTAAAAGAAACAGAAGCCTGAGATGGAGGCCTAGAGGGCTGATGAGATGGGCAGGTAGAATTAAGCCGAGATTGTGACAAGCAAAGTTCAGCAACAGACAAAAGTTTTTGTTTTCCTGTGTCTTTATCTGCATCCTCAATAATATCTCTAATAATGCCCCAAAAGAAAAAAATTGTTGCAGAAACAGTCGCATCACCTTAAGTTTTAATTTTTTCATTTAATTCACGACCTACCTTCTGCCATTTCTTGGGATGGATGGTAGGACCATCAATCATAAACCAAGGGCACGTCTCATGAATAAAAAAAAAACTTATAAGATCCTTTTTCTTAACCCTTATTCCTCTCTCTCTGAGTGCATGCTTGGGTTCCTTTATGAAGGATTCCTCCTTAGACAAAGAATGGCCCATTCTTTATGGGACAGAATGAAAATGAAACTTATCGGAGGACGACAGGTCGCGGGCGACGATCTCTGTCTCACTCAATCTTGATGTTGTGGCCACTTCTCAATGAGGATCTGTCCGGAGGGGCCGTTCCTCGAGCCTCACATCTGGGAGCTACTTGACCCGACCTGCGGGTCTTAGTTATCCGTGGGGGCGAGGAGGACTGCAACCTGAAAGAAGAACGGGCAAGAGAGAGAAAGGACTCAAACAAACATTTGCTTGTCAAAAGTCATGTATTTGAACATTAAATGCTTTTTTTATAGTATGCTTTACAAGGGGAGGGGGGTAAGAGGGGCCAGGTGGTGGAAAAGTACAGAATCTTCCTGGCCTGTGCCTTGAAACATGTCATGGTCTATACGGTACACTGTCTTGAATTATGATCTACCTGCTATTCTTCAGAAGATATGGTATACTGCTTTGAGTTATGGTCTCCCTGCTATACACTGCTTGCCAAGCAGGATCTTGTGGTTGCCAAGCTGCAGGGGACATTGTGCAGGTAGGGAAAGGTAGGGGGTGAGGGTAAGGGCGAGGTTCCTGGCTTCTGACAGTATCCTTTTATAAACAGAGAAAATGATGCTTAGGGAGGAATAATTGTGACTTGGGTTGTACATGTAATTAGTAGCAGAGGTGAATCTTGAAATTAAATTTGAATCACTGTGTTCTAATTTTCTTTTTATCTCTCAATACTGGATGTCATCATAGAATTTTTTTTAAGTCACTGAAATAATTCCAAATAACTACAGAGAAAAGGGACATTTACCAGGAAAGATATAGGGACTTCAAGTTGTCTTATTCTCCATGAAATTTCCAGTAAGTGATGACAGCCATCCAATGTATTATTTAATATCCCAAGTTACAAAATAAATGCAATATGATCACTCATCTATGTGATTAATACCTATTAAAGTAAGCACGATTATTTCCATAAAAACTTTTATCTTATGAAATATCATTGGTGGTGATATATTCAGGGTCAACATTATTGGTGAGAAGTATCATCTCTAAAAATAGCATTGCTCCCTTGGGAACACATAAATCACATTATAGTGATTTGTTTTGCCTTGCAACTTACAGGAATGAGTTGATGCAAAAAGTAGCTATTGCACATCTGTTCAGAAAATTCATGATTTGGAATGATGGTACATTTGAAACTTAAGATTGTGTGTGTGTGTGTGTGTGTGTGTGTGCGCGTGTGTGTGTAGCTTAAATTCTTTGAAAAGAGTTGATATTCTTTATTAGAACTGGAAGAGTTCCTCAAGAGGATCACATTGGGCTTGCCTTTTCCAAATTTGTTATTAGTACTTTAAATCCTATTGCTTGTCATTAGTCTGTTTATGACTACTTTTTGCAGTTCAACTCAGGTGGTTTATAGTTATTATTTTGTAATTTATCAATTTCTACTACATTTTTCAATTTATTGGCACATAGTTATTCGTAGTAGTTTTCTGTGTTTTTTTGGATATAAAATGAATTGTAATACCACACTTTCAACCCTGATTTTATTTGACTTTGCCTTGCTTTTACTTATTCTAGATTAAGTATTTGACATTTAGAGTTATTTTTTCAAAAGTAATTGATTTCATTGGCCTTGTTTATGGATTTTAGTTATTATTTTATTTCCATACTCCTGCTCATTATTTATTTATGTTGTGCTAATATTTATTGTGGTTTGAGTGAGAATATCCCTCATAGACTCACATGTTTAAACCCAATTGGTGGTATTGTTTTGGAGGCTTGTGGGATATTTTGGGTGTAGAGACAGACTTGCTAAGGAAGTATATCACTGAAAAATGGTTCAGAGAGTTTATAATCTCACCCTTTTTCCTATTCACTCTTTCTACTTTGTTTTCACTGTTCAAGATGTCAGCTCTCAGATTCCTACTTCTTCTATCATGCTCTGGACTTCTTTTCATGCTTCCTGACCATGATGCACTAGTTAAAACTCTGGAATCATAAGCCCAAATAAACTCTTCTATGAAGTGTCTTGGTTGGGACACTTTATTATAGATACAAAAAAGTATCTAATAAATAAGAGGGTACCACTGAATAGGTTTTTATTATGGCGAACTTGACCCTGTTATCTTCTGGAGGAATATGAAAGATGTGGAGAGTTTGGAATAATATAGATGAAAGCTATAAATAGAGCTTCATGAGCTATTCAGGGAGAAGCCTGGAAGAAGTGCTGAAAGTAAAGCAGACCATCGAAGCTTATATAAAAAGTTTTCAGGGGGAAGCAAGGACTTTCATAGTAACTGGACTAGAGACCACTCTTTTGAGATTTTCACAAAGAATCTGGATACCTTTTGTCCTTGTCCTAAGAACTTTCTGGAGCTAAATTTAAAAAACTTAGACTAAATTATTTGATAAAGATAATTTCAAGGCAGCATAATACTGAATCTTTTGAACAGTTGCTATTAAAAGTCTTTAAAAGTCTAATGAGAAGACAATTATCACACAAATATAGCAAATATATATATATAATAGTTTGAAGACAAAAGAAGAAGAAGAAGAAGAAGGAGAAGGAGAAGGAGAAGAAGGAGAAGGAGAAGGAGAAGGAGAAGGAGAAGGAGAAGGAGAAGGAGAGGAGGAGGAGGAGGAGGAAGATGAAGAGGAAGAGGAGGAGGAAGAACAGAAGGATGAGGAGGAGATTGAAGAGGAGGAGGAGGAGGACCAGGGTACTTAATGTTTCCACTAAGGTTCATGCCAAAGGTAAATAAGATTAGCACCATAAGGCAAGGACTCCCACTGTGTCCTGGAGTAAAGTGAAACAGGCTCTCAGGGCAAGAGCCTAGCCAGCTAAGCTTCCAACTCATGAAAGGGGGTCTAAAGTATTTTTGGCTCCAAGAAGAAACTGATTAGAAGCACTGCCTGTGAAATCACAACACATCTTAAAGATGAAGCTGTTTTCAACCTCATCAGCATAAAATATTCAGAGGCCAATTAAAATGTATTCAAATTTTATTATTAGCTTCAAATTATTAAAACAATTAAATAGAGCATTTACTCAAAATTCACATATAAATAGAAGTTCAAAATATAAATTTGACTCAGTGATCTCAAGTGGCATTCAGATGTTTTTAAAAATCAGGATTAAAAGTGATTCATAAAGTTATTTCATAATCAATGGTAAATAATCCTGGAAAATTATGTTAGCTTTACAGCTTTAATAACTTCTGAAATTGTACTTTAATGGTTTTCAAAGAAATTATAGACTGATACTAAATTTAATTTATTTAGGGTCAAAACATTTTATTATTTATAATAGAATATATTGAATACTAATATAATGAATCCAAGCCATTTATTTCTGACACTAGAAAGTAAACATTCACTACAATTTAAGTGAATTTAAATACATTTCTTCTATTATTTTGATTTTTGTCAGAGGATTTGATTTGAGAATCTTTTCCTGCAAGGTCTTTACTAGTCAAAAGTAAATATAGGCTCTGAAATCCATATACAAATACACACATACTTTACAGTTTAGCACTGGAAAACATGCATCTCCATTCAACAACCTTCAACAGTTGTTCTAAAATACATACTTCAGGAAAGCTTAAGGGTAGGAATTTGACTGGAAATCAAACATGCTAACCAAACAATCTGTCTTAAAATATATGCACTATCTTTACCTCATGTATGTGTTGAAGGTAGAGACAGAGACAAGCCTTTTCAAGTTGCCCTTTGGCACTGCAGCTGTTTCTGGTTTTGGCAAGGAAGCTAATATTTGAACTGTTTTCTATCTTGTCAAAAACTCAGCATAGGGATCTTACTTTCTAGAAATTCCATCTGTATATGATGTTCATTATTGTCTCAACATCAGTAAATAAGATCTCAGTACCCTAGCTTCCTTCTTTGTAAAGATAGCTTTTCCATTTTTTTGTCATATTTTCAGAGAGTAAGTCAAAGAAAATGCAACTTTTTGAGATTATCTTATTCTCCTTTTATATGTACATTAGAGTTATTGTACACTGTTGTATATGGTGATACTTTGCACAGAAAGATTTTCATATATGTATATAATGTACATTGAGTCAAATTTCCCTATACTCCCACTCTTAAGTTTCACCTCTCTTCTCTCTTAAATAGCCCTTACAAAGTTTTGTTTCCATGCTCATGTCATATAAACACACATTAATTTATATTTCTACATAAGAGTCAGGATCAGTATTTGGACTCTAGTGTGCAGGACACTTAAAAGCTAAAATGCCAATACAAGAGACAGTATACAACACACACACACACACACACACACACACACACACACACACACACATATATATATATATATATACCTCACCCTGCTTTCTAGCTCCATTTATTTATCCATAAAATTCATAATTTTATTTTCTCAATAGCTAAATATTCCATTGTGTAAATCTACCATATTTTCTTTATTCATTCTCCTTTTAATGACAAGCAGCCTGTTTCCAATTTCTGGCTGCTGTGAATACAGCAACATTAAACATGAATTGACAAATATCTCTGCAGTTGGATGTAGAGTTCTTTGTGTATATGCCCTAGAGGTATATAACCTGGATCTAGAAGTAGATCTTTTCCCAGCTTCCCAATTTTTCCATAGTATCTATACAAATTTTCACTTCTACTACCAGTATATAAGTATTCCCCTTATCATACATTTTCCCCCAAAATGCAGTCATTTGTTTTATTTATTTTGGACATTATGACTCATTTATGATGAAGTGTCAAAGTAATTTTAATTTATATTTCTTTGCTGAATAAGGATATTGAATAATTTTCAATGTTTCTCATCCTTATTTTGAGTGATCTATTTTTAATCGAATCATTAGTTTTCTTGCTGTTTATTTATTTTATATTTATATATTTTAAATAGCAACCCTCTGAGTGGTGATATCTTTTGATTTACAGGAGAGTTTCAGTTTCATGAAGTCTTGTTTATTGTTTGTTGATTTTAGTGAATTGGTGTATTGTTCAGAAATTCTTTGCCTTTGCCAATGAGTTCAAGACTATTTCCAACATCTTTTCTCTCAGATTTAGGGTGTTTGATCTTTTCTTGGGGCCCTTGATTCCTTCGTGGTTGGATTTCAAGCAAGATGATAAAGATCTATGGACATTTTTGCATGTTTTACAGGCAGGGAATTGGGGAACTGGTAAACATCCCTCCACCCCCTACTGATCAGAGTAAACATCCCCTTGGTCCCAGGGGAATGTTCTTGATCTCAGAGGCGCTTCTGTGCTGTCCTTGAGGACAGAGCTATTCAGTCTTTATGTCTAGTCTTTTCACTGACCCTTGTTCTAGGACCTCTAAACCTTGGGTGATATCTCCTCTCAAAACCGGTTTTCATGACCCCCCCCCCCCCGGCTCTTGCAGCCACAGACTAAATCTATAAGCTTAGGTGGACCGCTTTCTCCCATGAATCTGAGACTCAACACAACCACCAAGTTTACCACATGATGACCTGGTGATCTGACCAGGTTGTAATTCTCTCTGGTTATTAATTTTATCCTCAGGATGCTGGTAGGGGTAGTTAATAACTTCCAATCCCTGTGGATTGGTTTTCAATGCCTTGCCTCTACATACTGGAGCATCTCCAAGTCTAATTCACAGTATCCAAAAAGCAATATCTCTACATGACCTTTAACTGACACTGTTAAAACAACTCTCTCACTAGCAATCCATAGCATAGGCTTCCCCCTCACTGCGCACTCATTCTCTCACCATTTGCTCTGCTCCTGCTTGAATGTGTGAAAAGCAGGTCTCACTGTGCCCCCTTGTGCCCTGCCCAGAGACTCTGCTTGCTAAAATGCTGCTCTGCTTTCCCACACAACCATCTTCCCCTGCCCTTGCACTCTCTCTCTGCCTAGAACTCCACCTGTGCACAATGTAGTGCCGTCCTGACCCCTTGATTCTGTAGCTACTATCCTCAGCTGTCTACCAGACAATAAGGGTAGCATATTGGAGGGAAAGAAATGAAGCCAGTCCCTTGATGCAAGTGCCATGCAGTCTGGCCTATGTGGTTCCTCTTGATCTGAGCTCTTCAGGTTAAGCACATCCCATGTCCCCAGCCCGGTGCCTGATGCCTCAGCTGCACATTGACATGTGCCCGTCTCCCTGCGCAGACATCTTCCCAGCTTCCCTGTCTGATGTTCTCTGTTACATTCTCAGTTCTTTTCTGGGAGATCAGCACTAATTGCTTATAGTCCAAAGCCCAGAGTCAGTGTGACTTGGCATTCACACACCCCAGATCCATTCTCAAGTTCTTGGTATCTGCCCACTCAGTTAGTATAGCAGGCCTAAGTCCGCCTGGACACACTCACTTTCTGTCGCCATGTTCACATGACACCACTGTCAGCTTTCTGGTTTCTGTCCATTCTGGTCCATATTAACTCTAAGCCAAACGTACACTAGACAATCGGTCTCTATGTGTGTCTCCTCATGTGTTTTTCTCTGCTAATGCAGCCTGTCAAATTCATTTAACAATTTAGGTTTTTATTCTATCCTGCCTTGATAAATAATGATTTTTGCTACTGCCACTAAGTTATAGTGTGCTCTATTTACTAGATACATTCTGAAACAAGTAATTTAACAAAAACAAGTTGTCTAACTCAGACATGCTTAATAGATGCTGCTCTCAATCTTTTCAGAAGTCTGCTAATGTATTAATATTTAAGCTTATGACAGACAGATTCCCAAAGCCTAAAAGTTACCCCCCCCCCAGGTCTCTAAGAAGATAATGGACACAGCTACAAGAGATTGCCTGGACTGTGGTATGAAACTCTGAAAAACATCACTATTGCCCTGTCCAGGCTTGGTCTACACTGTGGACAAAACTGGATACCCTAAGGGTCAAATGTCTCACATTGCCTAAATCAAGGTGAGTTATTTGTCATTTCACATATATGTATTCCACAGAGAAAAAGAGCTTAGTCTCCTGGGACTGACAACTAGACTAACTCTGCCCAAGTTGTCATGGGGACCACAGGGACCTGGGAACTGTTAAGGTAATGGACTATAGATGAACTCTGTAATTTTTAATTAATATGTGACTCCTAGGTTATAATTTATTCGTCTCCAGATTTCTGACTACATTGACAGCTAAGGTAACTGTAGCTTGAAAACTAAAAAAAAAAAACAAAAAAAAAACAAAACAAAAAAACATAGCTCCTTACCCCTAAGGTAATCCACTACTATATTTGCTCATTAATAAATTCATTAATTAGCTATGACTGCTAGATTTCTAACAGACTTCATGATGAACAATACACAAGTTCAGATATAAGCTTTCACAGTTGTAACCTGTTACTTCCTTACCTAAACTCAGTTTCTAGCAACGAGTTCAGATATAAGCTTTCAGAGATATAACCGATTACTTCCTTATCCAAAATATTTCCACCAACTAAATGCTTCATATTTACTCTTCTTGCTATACATCACTACTCTATCATTATTCTAGTTCTTATAAATTTGCCTAACTCTAATAAAACATTCCACTATATGATCACAAATTCAAATTTTAAGCTTTCTTTGATTGTCTTTTAACTAAATTTAAAGTGTTTTAGTGCTGAATCTGCACTATAAGCTATCAAACTCCAATATATTTTCCTTTGATTATACTTTAACTGTAGACTTTAGGTGTTTCTCTTGCTATATGATTAACTACATTCACAAGGTCAAGGTTTAGAGGTTCCTTTGTCTCTCATTTATAAGCGTAAAACTGTTTCTAGTTTTGTATATTCAGCCTCCTACACAAAAAAAACAAAAAACAAAAAAACAAAAAAAAAACCCTTCTTGTTATTTCTGCTCCACGAAAGGCTCATCTTAAAGACTGTTCATGTCATTAACAAATCTCTTTTATAAACTTATAAACTACAGGAAACCCACTCAGATATACCTCTCATGAACCAAATAGACTCTGTCCAAATAAGTACACCTACGTATTCCAGAGAGTGGGATTCCTCTACTGTTCATGAAATAGGGACTAACCTCTCCACCAGTCACCAAGACTTACATGTTTCAAATGTATTTTCAAATGTACACCTAAACTTCAAAATGTATACCCAAGGAAAAAAAGTCCAAGAATTTACTACATCCAGAACAGCTCCAGAAAAGCAATCACCAGATGTTCCAAACTTCTCTCACAGACACAATGCTTCTACTGGACCTGTTCCTTCTAGTCTATCCAGAAATGTTTTCACAGACCCTGGACAGCAAGGAAACAGCCAAGTCTTCTAGACTCAACCAACATTCCCATACCTGTGGCTCCACAGACCCTGAACAGCAAGGAAACAACCAAGTCTCCTAAGACTAGACCAATATCCCCATATCCATTTTCCTAGGTTTCCCAGAGACACATTGCCCCAAAGCCAGTAAGGAAGTAGCTAAAGATCATGATGACCATATTCCTGCTGTATCATCATCACCTCTTTCTAATTTTTCTTTTTGAATTAAATCAAAATGGGGGAATGTTAGCATTTTTTCTAGACTCCACCCCACAGTTGTCTGGCAACAGCCAGGTGTGCCTGACTCACTATGAAAGGGGCTGCCTGTCCCCTCCCCTCTCTCTTGCCTTTTTACTCCCACTCTATCCTCTAGCCCTTTCCTCCTCTCTCCCCATTCCTCCCTCTTTCCATGTGGTCACGGCTGGCCTCTACTCCTCTATTCTCTCTCTTTCTCTGTCTCTACTACACTATCAATTCCCTTCCCCATGCCCTGAATAAACTCTATTCTATACTATACATTCATGTTTCTGGTCCCTCAGGGGAAGGGATGACTCAGCATGGGCCCCACATTGGTACTCCCTTCCCCTACACCTGAATGTAGAGCCACTAAACATTTTCTCTTTCTCTATATTTTTATAAAACACAACAAAAACCATCTGGCCATGGGCTCTTTTTGGTAGGGGTACTTTTAAGGACTTATTCTATTTACAAGAGAAGACATTTCTATTTTAATTGGTTATTTTACCTAGAATTAACTTTAGAAGTTGATATATATCATAAAATTCATCCAAGACATTTAGATTTTTTTTTCCAATTTGAAGAAGTGCATAAAGTGTGCTCTTACAGTTCTCTTAATTTTTTTAGTACTTGTTCTAATCTCCCACTTTCATCTCTAATACTATCAATTTGGATGTTCTGTCTTCATTTCCCAATAATTTGTCTGTTAGTTTTATTGGGTTTTTCAAATATCATATAACTATATTTCATTGATTTTGTGTATTTTCCTCTTTAATTTCATTGATTTTAGCCTTGAGTTTGGAGTTTGATTATTTCATGCTGTGTACTCTTTGGGAATTATTTCTTTTGGCTCTTGAACACTTATGTTTATGACAAATTAATATGATATCTCTCCTGTTTTTTGATGTAGAAATTTACTGTTATAAATGTGACTCTTAAAATTGTTTTTAATATGACTCCTAGATCTAAGTATGATTTGTTTTTACTTTCATTCAATTACAAAAGGCTTTTAATTTCCTTCTTAATTTCTGTCCTGGACCATTTTTATAAATAATTTGTGAGTTTCCCTTCTTTCTGTTGTTGTTGATCCTCAATTTTAATCCATGGTGAACAGATAGAAGGTGGGATGTTATCTATTTTTTTTATTAATCAATTTATTTACCTTACATCCCACTCCCTCCTTTTCTCCCAGCCCCTCCTTCTTACTTCCACTTCCATCCTCCATATCCCCTCGCATGGATCAATCCTCCTTGGCATATCAAGCTGTAGGAGGACTAGGTGCATCTTCAATTGAGGCAAAACAAGGCAGCCCAGTTAGGGGACTAGGATCCAAAGGGAGGCAACAGATTCAGAGATAGCATCTGTTCCTGCTTTTAGGGTTCCTACTTGAAGACCCAGTTGCATATCTGTGACATATGTATAGGACGCCTAGGTCTGTCAAATGCTGTTCTATGGTTGGGTGTTCAGTCTCAGTGAGCCCTTATGATTAGTTTTAGGTTGTTTGAAGTATATCTTGTCAGATATTAAAATGACTATATCAGCTTGCTTCCTGATTATGTTTGCTTTTCATCCTTTTACCCTGATATGGTGTTTATCCTTGATGTTATTGCATGATGGGTGTGTGTGTGTATATGAGTATGTGTGTGTATGTTTGTGTATGTGTGTTTTCATCAAAATGTTGATTCTGGTTTTATTAGTTATTTTATTTATTTACATTTCAAATGTTATCCCTCTTCCCAGTTAAACCCTCTATCCTCTCCTCCGTCCCTTCTGCTTCTATGAGGGTGCTCCCCCACCCTCCCCACCTCCTCCTGCCTCTGTGCTCTATCATTCCTCTATGCTGGACAATTGAGCCTCCACAGGATGAAGGGGGCTCCCCTCCCATTGATGCCAAATAAGATAATCCTCTGCTCTCGTGGTTTGGTCCCTGGATGCTTTGGTTGTTCTGACTGGTTGATATTCTTGTCCTTCCTATAGGGTTGCTAAGTCTTTCAGTTCCTTCAGTCCTTCCCCTAAATCCTCCATTGGTGTCCCTGCAGCTAGTCAGTTGATTGGCTGAGTGCATCTGCATCTGTATTGGTCAGGCTCTGGCAGAGCCTCTCAGAAGGCAGCTCTACTAGGATCCTGTCAGCAAGTGCTTCTTCAGATTTCTAATCCAATCTGTTTATATTATTGTGAAATTGAGGCTCTTGGTGATGTGAGTAATAATGAGTAGTGATTTTCAATTCCTGTTATTTTGTTGTTAAGGTGTGGGGTTTTATTGCTTTGTTTTCTTTACTGTTTTGAGATTATTTTTTACTTGGGTTTCATAGAGAGTGATTTATCTCTTTAGACTCCTTTTCCTTATAGTGTCTTCTGTAGATCTGTATTAGCACATAGAAACTGTTAAAATTGTTTTTATCATGGAATGTTTTCTTTCTTCTTTGACTATGATACTGTGACTGACAGTTTTGCTGAATATAGTAGGCTGGGTTGGCATTTGTCATTTCTTAAAGTTTCTAGAATATCTGTTCAGGCCCTTCTGGCTTTTAAAGTCTCCATTGAGAATTTATATAATATTCTAATTGAGTTGACTTTATAAGTTACTTTGACTTTCTTTCTAACAGCCTTTAATATCTTTTCTTTTTTATGTATTTAGCTTTGATTATGTATTTAGCTTTGAGTGTATTTAGCTTTGTCATAGGTGATTTCTTTTCTGGTCTTGCCTATTTGGTATTCAGTGTACCTCTTGTACCATCTTTCTTTAGGCTATGGTAATTTTCTTCTACAACTTTTAAAAAAAATTTTTTCTATGCATTTTATCTGTTTTCTTTTCCCCATTCTTATAATTTGTAAGTTTTGTGTTTTTACTATGTCCTAAATGTCCTGAAAGTTTTATGCCTGGATTTTTGGATTTAACATTTTCCTTGACTGAGCTATTCTTGCCTTCTACTTTGTTTATGACACTTAAGATTTTCTGTTCCATTTCTTGTAATCTGATGATTTGCCTTAACTTTAAGGTTTTTGTTTAACATGCTATATATTTTTATTTCCAGCTTTATTTCCATTTGGATTGTGTGAGTGATTTTATTTGTTTGTTAAATTCTATTTTCATGTCTTGAATTATTTTTATTATTTCTTTCTATTGTTTAACCGTGTTTACTTAGATTTCATTAAGGCGTTTATTCATGTAACCCTTAAAGTCCTTGTACATGTTCATAGTTGCTATTTTGTAGTCCTTGTCTTAGGCTTCAGCTGTATTTCATTTCTCAGGGCCTACTAGAATACTGCAGTCTAGTGGAAACATACTGTTTTGGTTGTTCATGTTTTGATTTTGTGTTGAGGTCCAGGCATTAGACCAATATTAAACAAATCATCAAATAACTATCATTTCTGTAATGTTAATGAGCAATTTTATTTCAAGAGAAAAATAAAGATTTAAACAGGCAATGTACCACAAAGAGGTAAATATGTTTCTCTGTGTGGATACTAAGGAAAAAAAGTTAGCCACTGAATAACTATGCCGTAAAAGAGATTTGAAGAATAAAGGACCAAGTAACTCAGATTTAAGTGAGCAAAGAACAGCACAGCAGTTATTTTTCCCATTGTGGGATACGAAGGCCTGTGGCATGGGAATTAGACACACAGAAAACAACAGACTTCCATGCAGTTCAGGGAGAAACTTTCAGGAAGTGTTCAAAAGGAAAGTTGTCCTTCCAGGGAATCATAACACTGCCTGTGAGACAGCTGCATTGGGCTTTTAATTTGAATTCAAAGCAGCTGCAAAGACATTTGCGGAACTGAAAAAGTCACATCTCCAGTGTTTACACAGATTGTATAATTAGCAATTAAGAGCTGAAACAGTTAGTGCACTAGTAATATCTATACTTTAAATGGTGAGTTTTCTGTAGTTGCTGACACTGAAACTGAAACTCTTTGAAATGTCAACATTATCTCAGATTAAGCCATTTTACAGTGAGATATGGATTTTTCAGTGTTTGAGTGGGTGTACACTGAAAGGCTTGGTTTCCTATGGGTCACTGTCAAGAGCAACATGCCTTTGCTGAGTCAATAAATTAGGTTCATGAAACTAGGTGTTACAGAAAATTTTCATTTCATATTTCTGAGTCTATTCAAGCTCCTTGACATTGTACTTGGTTCTGACTGCCTTCAGTGTTCTTATTTGTGAATTTTTGACTTCAAAGTCTGCTTTCCAAGGCCCATCACCATTCTGAAATCCTAAAATGATTTTATTTAACACAAATCAGGAAGACAACCTGAGCAGCTACCAAAACCAATTTAATTAACTTCCTGCTTCAGGACTCTGTCAGCCTCCTGCTGATTGCCATCCTATATTTTGACCAAAGTAGACTGGTTATAAGAGCTGAAGAGATTAAATGAGATGTGATTATATGCTATCAGCTGAGGATGGAGATGAAAAAAAAAACTCATCATTATATTTTATCTGAGACGGTACTTAGCTGACATTTTTGTTCATGGGCCTACAATATGTGTGATATATGTTATGATGTCTTTCTTGTAAAAGAAAAGAATCCAGGAGCTGTAAAGTGTCTGTTAAAACAGAATGGTTCTTTGTAGACTTATTTTGATCTCAACTTCAATGAATGTAGTCTGGGACTGTTCCTCTGTTGTAAACTGTCCAGAGACTAAATTTACCTCTGGCAATCCAAGGAATGTCACTACAGTGCTTTTCTTTTTACTACTTTGTTTAGTATTTAAAAATTATTCCCTGGATTACAATAGTCTAGCTAGAATTAAAGCACAACTTACCAAAATAAAAATGTAGTTTCAGTAAAATTGTTCACTTGATAATTCTAAATTTTAGTTTTGGTTTAGTCTTTGGGAAAATATTTTTTGTTATTTTTTTTCATTACCATTAGATAATAGTAATGAAATGCTTGTTTCTATTATCAAATATATCTAATGTTTCACACTGGATTGGCATAATTCTATAGATACATTATATTATTTTCTATAATTTTAGAAACTAATGGTTAGAATAAAAAGTAATATTTAAATTTGAAACTTACTTTCAATATTAAAGACAAGAAATACTTATTTTTATAATGTAGATCATCATATAATTGGCATCTGTGTTTCAATGCAAAGGAATAAATGAGGAGTAAAAGAATATAAAAATAATAAAAATCAATCAGCCCCACTTGTTTAAAGTAAAACTTTTAAAATCTTGAGTATTGGGTACAATGGTGTTTTAATAAGAGCAGTTTTCATAGCTATACCTATATGTAATATCTTGGTTTTAATTATAAAGTTCTGCTTTTCTGCAAATGTATTACTGACTCCATCATCAGAATAGCTTGAAGTCTTCATCCCTAGAATAACTGAACATTAAGTGATCAAGTACAACTATCTTGAGGAGAACCTTACTTAGATCAATCAATTTGCAGATCTTCTGATTCCTCCAATTCTCCTTCAGAGGTGTTAGAATGCTATTTATTTTATTGCATTATGTGATACCTGAGTGATAATTATTTTATGTAGATGCTACCAGAGTGATAAGTGTTGATTAATGAAAAATAGTGTCTAAAAATTTAAAATTATCAGTGAAGATGCAAAATTTGGTAGATCTTCTTATATAGAAAGATTCCTCTCTCTCCCTCTCTCTCTCTCCCTCTCTCTCTTCCTCTCCCTCTTTCTCTCTATCTCTCTCTCTCGTGTGTGTGTGTGTGTGTGTGTGTATGTATGTGCATATTTATAAACACAACCTTCTTTGACAAGAGCTTATATAGCTTCATGCTTTGCCATTAAGTTACTTTCATATTTTCTTTCACCCATTAAGTCTGGGATCTGATTTTAGGCAGTTTGCTTTTTAACTGATAACTATCATTATGGCTTTCTGAGATTATTTATTCCACCTACAACACCATGTATACTAATCTCTGTGCCTTTTCCTTTTCAATAGAAAACAGCAATTCCTTGTAAAACAGAATGAAAATTCCAATGTCTTAAAACTTTTAGGCTCCAGAGCAGCTCTATTTTTATTTATATCATACATCTTCCACTGGGGAACTATCTATCTACTGGAGATGATCTCTTTAGGCTCAATCTCCCCACTGTTGGACATTTCAGTTAAGGTCATCACCAATGAGTCCTCGGCATCTTTCATGCCTCAGGTTCTCTGGGACTTTCAAGAGGTTCCCTCTGTGCCCACCTGCTCAGCTGCATATTTTCTATTCATTCTTCGGACCCTCTAGGCTTCTATACTGTCTCTGCCCATACCTGATCCTGCCTTGTTTTCTCCTTTACCTCTCCTCTCCCACTTAGTTCCCACTCTCCCTCCCTCTGCCTCCTATGATTGATTTGTTTCCCATTCTAAGTGTGATTGAAGCATCTTCACTTGGACCTTGAAGAAAAGGCCTTTCAATGACTAGCCCAACTTGGGATCCATCCCATGCACAGGCCCCAAACTCTGATACTATTACTAATGTCGTGCTGTACTTACAGACAAGAGCCTAGCATGGTTCTCCTCTGAGAGGCTCTACCTGGCATCTGACTGAGACAGATGCAGATACTTACAACCAAGCATTGGACTAAGCCTGGTACCCAAACAGAAGAGTTAGGGGAAGCATCTAAGAAGCAGAAGGGGATTACAACACCATAGGAAGAACAGCAGTATCAATTAACCTGAATCCCTGAGAGCTCCCAGAGACTAAGCCACCAACCAATGAGCATACACGGTTTGGTCTATGTACCCTGGCACATATGTAGCAGAAGATTGCCTTGTCTGGCATTAATTGGAGAGGATGAACCTAATCCTGTAGAGACTTGATGTCCCAGAGAAGGGGATGCAGGGTGGTGAGATGGGAGTTGGTGGGTGGGTGAGGGGGTGAGTGGATGGGAAGCACCTTCTCAGTGACAAAGGTGAGAGGAAGTGTGGTGAAGAACTCTTGGAAGAAAGGCAACATTTGGAATATAAATAAATAAAACAATTTAGAAAATAAAAATAGAAAGCACACATAAAAATGGGACTGTGCTATTAAAAAAAATACAAAGCCAAATAATTCTTTCTTAATGCATTGACAATAGGGACCAATAGCTTACACCAAAAACAAATGATGTAAATCTAATGATTTAAACATTCTCAGTGAGTCTTAAGTGATACTGCTGTTTGACTGCAAACATCAGCAGAACAGGGAAGACTTTATGTAGTTTTAATAAGGTGGAGTTTCACTTTGAATTCTTCACCCCACCCCAAATTCCCTAGTACCTAATCAGATGCTTCAACTTCTTGTTTCTTCTCACTCAACCTGTTCTCAAGTCTATTATTCTCCCTTAATTCTGTGCCAACATTTTTCAAAGTAATTTTTAAGAAAGAAGTGAGACAATTTTGCTGTAATTATAACACAAGTGGTTGGCATTTTTATTAAGATATTGGTTTATTGAGAAATGTGTTATTATACACCAACTGCATATCTTAGTATGACATGCAACTGAGTAGTTAGAATCTTTCAAAAGATTTTCTAAAATTGCATGTATGTGTGTTAAAAGTTATGTACATGAGTGCAGATGTGCTCAGAGGAAGAAATGAAAGTTGTCCTTCCAAGCCCCTAGAGCTGGAGTTACAAGTGGTTGTGAGCCTCCTGCCATAGATTCTACATCCTAAACTTGGTCCTCTGGAAGTGCAAAAAACTAACTCTTAAGTGTTAAGACATTTTTCCAACCACTAGGTATAAATCTTGATACTGCTTTAAAAGCTAATGGAGAAATATATTTTGTATGCTTGTGTGTGTGTATGTTTGTGTATATGTGTGTGTGCATGCACACACACTGTCAAAGGATCACTGGCAAGAAGTGTTTATGTACACTGAGAGAGAGGGTGGGATGAAGTGAGGAATGTAATGAGGGAAGTTAACTTTGGATTTCAGAAAGGTGAATGTTTCCATAGTGATTGTTCACTCATTAAATTATTAACAGGGAAAGAAAGACTGACTCAGCCTCATAATAGAAGGAAATTTTTCACATATAAGGAAACATGAAATCAGCATCTTATATGACAGAAATCATTAGGAAATTTATTAGAAAATAAATCAAGGGTACTAACTAAAAGTCATAAGCACTTTAATTTCATGGCCATGGTCAAGAGGTTGTTTTATTTTGAGATAGTTTGAGATAAAGCTACAAAATTCACAAGAGCACCCCCCCCCCCCCGCGAACCCCATCTCTAGAATATGGGAGCACTAAACTGCTAGAGGAGGACACTGACCAGAGGTGTCAACAGATTATCAGGTCAGTGGTCCTCCTGTATGTAAGTTGTATAGAGGTCTTTAGAGGTACAGATTTCTTCAATTATCATTCATGTTGGGATGGCCATTTCAAATATTAACTGCCTTTGGCTCATCCCTTTACCTATATGTCAAATCTCTCATCTATACTTCCACTAGTAGTTCAAATAAAAACTCACTAGTTCACGAAGTTTGCCTTTGGTTCAGACATTACTTTAGTCTGCTGTGGCTTCTCTTTCTGCAGTAAATTGTTATACTTTTGTTGCATTTCTTCAGAAAACGTCCCTCAAGTAGTACATTATTTAGTTATTTTTGAGACAGTACCTTCTGTGTTGCAAACTGTACTTAAAAGAAGTCAATACTACTGGCTTAATATTTCATTTAAAGAAAAATATTCTTTTTTTAGATTACAAACAAAAGAAAATGAATCATGATTGTTTGAAAACAAAACAATACCACCACCAACAAAACAGTAACAGTTAGGTATTGAGCAGAGTAACTCCATAGTGAGTGAAATTCTAAATGAGTGCTGTTGACTCAAGCTAGCCTTGTCAGACAAGCTTTTCCCATGGGATGAGAATCTGATACATGGAAAAGCCTTCAGAGGTAGGGTAACAAGTATTAGAATTGACAGTGTGTGCAGAATATGTTCACCAGAACATTCTCCCTACTGGATATTTATGATCTGTTGACTGTTCCCCTACAGAAACTGTTCCTACTGAGATTAGCTAAACCTGCCTCCTCGGTCTTGCTGAATACCAGAAGCCTTGCAACCATGCTTACCTATATGTAATAACAATGCCTTTTGTCTAGCTCTGCGCACTAACCCAATCCCCCAGTTCAATACTATATGCTAACCACGCTGAGCTTCTGGAATGTTATTTCTCCAGCTAAGAGCCTTAAACCTAGAAGTCAGCTTTCTGTCCAGCTAGATGTCTATGATTGTCTTTTCTTCATTTCCTCACTACTCTAATCAGGTCCACTATATAAATTTTTTTAAATACATAGTTATCTGATTGTTGGCATGACTAAGTTGTTCTTTGAACATGTCACCATTCCTAACTTCATTTTTAATTCTTTTTTTTTATTTTTTAAGACTTTCATGCATGGATAGTGGATTTATACCATTTTAACCCCTCCAACTACTCTTATGTCCCCTACTCACTTTCAAATTCATGCCATGTTCCTATACTACTTATACAATTTGTCACTACCTCATACACTAGCAAATTCTTTTTCAGAAATTGTCTCATGGATTTAAATTTTTTTTCACAACACTTCTCTTAACATGAGGTTAGATTTGTTCCATTTAAATATAGGCAAGTCTTCCCTTTACCACAAACATGATTTTCTCTAATTTTTAACCAAAAATTGTTAGGATTTTTAAGTTATATGGAAGTCTGGTGACTTTCTAATTAATTCCTAACAAGAAAGCATTTTAGAAGCACTTTTACTCAAGAGACTAAATTAATATTTTGTGCTTTATAAACATACAAACACATCAGTATCATTTATTTGTAAGTATAATTCTCATAAGAGCTAAATAGGATTCATTTCATGTTTCATATTAATTACAATGGAAAAATAATACCATCAGTTCCTGTGTCTCAAAGAGAGATTTATTATACATTATTACACAAGATATAGATTAGTTCAATTATAACCTACAATAGTAATTCCATTCTAAAACTAGAGGCACATCTCTTTACGTATTTAGAGATGATAATGAGTACTTTACTTAGAGCTATTCTGTATCAATACAAAAGTCTAAATTGCCAAGCTATTTGTTATGTTTGTCATTACTTCAAGGGAGTTATTTCTGTTGTATCTTTCTTAGGAAAGAGATTTTAATTATGGTCTTTGGACCCTGTGTCAATTAACCAGTGTTATTACTCTTTAGTATTTTAAAGAAACAGAATACTCAAAATAAAACTTCAAACCTCATTGGATTAATTGTTGTGTTATCAAAAAGATAATGTTATAGTCAGTGTTTGACTATATAATCAAATAATAATAGATTCCATTTATATGGGCATGCAATATTCCCAAAATTATTGCCATATGATATGTTATTTAATATGATTATGAACAACACACTGATAATACATAGGACATGGATTTTTTAAATCAATAATTAAAATAAGTAAAGCTTAGGTGTTTAAAACTTCCTTCATACATATACATTAGTTTGCTTTCTATTCTTAGAATAGTTGAAATTGGAAAATGTATAAATAGGTTTATTATTGTTCATCAGCTGGTGTGGTGGTTTGGATGAAATATCCTTCGTAGACTCATATATTTGGTTATCGTTTGCTTGAACTCTTTAGGAAGTATTAAGAGAGGTACTATGAAACTGAAAGTGGGCTTTGAAGTTTCAAAAGCCTGTAACAGGCCTAGTCTTACTCACTCTTTCTGCATCTTTCCTGCCTGAGGATCAAGATGGTAAGATCTGAACACTGCTCTAGTGCCATGCAGGTCTGCTTGCATGCTGCCATGCTTATCTCCATGATAATAATTGACTAATCCTCTCAGTGTAAACAAGTCCTCAATTAAATGTTTTTGTTCCTAACTTGCTTTGATCATGGTGTTTCTTCACAGTAGTAGAACACAAAATAAGATAATAACAAATCTAATCTAATTTCACTTTCACTGTTCATTCATCTGTTGATGGGCATGTAGATTGATTCCAATTTATTGCTGTAGTAAATAAAACATCAATAAGCACAGGGGTTGTAAATAGCTTTACAGGGCAGGTGGGAAGAAGATACTCAGAGGCCTGCCTGCTGTGAGGCCCACCCACAGAGTGAGCCACAACACTATGATGTGAAAGTATGTGCTGGAGAGATGGGAAAGAGAGGCAGAAAGATTTGAGCAATGTGAAGGATAGCAGAATTGGAGGCTCGAAGTTGGAGAGGAATAACTTTATGGGAGTGTCCTCCTCTGCCATGGTGAAGTCCTGGAATGTGTTGCTGCTGAGGACAATGTGTAGGTCCATGGTCATGCAGCAGCAGGGTTCTGTGAATATGTCCATGACTCATATTAATACCAAAGGCCATGTGGACATCTCTGGTCTAGGCTGCTGCCTGGGATTATGTTACTGTCCATAGGCCATACAGAGCTGTTACTACCCCCTTGTAGACTGTAGCACTCAGGAGAGTGGTTCCTGCACCTCAGCTGGGCAGCATAGTAGAGCTGGCCCTGGTGGCATGGGTGCAGGTGAGCTGGAGGGCTGACCATCTCAGCTACCACTCCAGCCCAGATGCAGAATTTTGAGTTGGCTCATCCAAATATCTAACCCATCTATGAACTGCTGAAGTGTCTGAAAGGGCTAGTCTGGTCCTTCAGATCCAAAGCTCCAGGATCTTGATGGTACAGGACAACAATAGTATATATCTGAGAGTAGTTCCAGTGAGAATCCAGTATTGATAGTGTAGGAGAAGCCAAAAGGCATGAATCAGACCAATGACTCACTGTAATGAATATTTATAAGCAAACACGTGTGGACAAAATAGTATACTGTGTGACATTCCATGACACAGTACAGCTTCCATTAATGATATTATACTTTTGTTTCCTTTTGTTTTAAATTTAATTATATTTTTGGTTTTTGTATTCTTTTTGAGTGGAGGTTACAGAGGCAAGGGGGGATACAAGAGAATGGAGAGATAAGTGGGATTGGGATAAGTGATGTGAAATTCACAAAGAATCAATGAAAAGTTAAAAATAGATTTATGGTAGAATATGTATTTCTCTGTGTCTATGTCCAAGAATGAAATTGCTAGGTTATATGGTAGTTCTATTTGTTTTTCACTTTCTGAGAAATTTCCAAAAAGATTTATCTTTTTTTAAAATTTTTTTTCTATCCTAAGTTTAGGTTGAAACAATGATAAAAATGCATGACCATGATAGAAAACTGCCTTAAAACATTTTTGCTTATACACATGGTTTAGTGTTGCATGCGGGAAACATTTCTGCATTAGGTATTAGTGAACACAGAAACCCATCGCTGACTCAAAGTTCCAAGCATACATGACAGCAGAATACTTGGTTTTAATTGAGACATCTATATCACATCTCCAACTCGCATGGGACATCAAAGAAGGGAGTGAGGACAAAATAATGTCCAGAAGATATAAAATCTTAAAGCTCTGAGCTACAACAGAGCTACTGCACTCATGAACTCACAGAAGTTGTTGTGGTTTTTATAAGATGTGGACAAAATTTGGCCATATTTCATTCTAGGTGGCTAAGGAATACATGGAGTTCATCTCTCCCTGATTAATTGGAATTAATGATTGTTGCATGAGGTGATGTTATTTTTCTTCAGTAACACAGCTGCTGAAGTAAATAACTCTCTACCGAAATGTGGAGTGCATATATATATATATACATGCATTGAGTGGGTCACACATTCAACAAAAACCAAAAACTCTATAAAAATAGTAGGAACAAGGGGCCATTCCAGCCAGGGACTAGTAAAAATGAAGAGATTGATGGTTGGAGCAACTAGAATTTATTATAAATATTTTCAAAATCTAAATATTGAATCTTCTATTTTTATTCAAGGAGTAATTTCAGACTTGTAAAATCTCCATACTACTTATGAAAAATAAAATTTTAAATGTAGCTATTAGATATATGGTGATATGTAAATACCTTGTTATCTGTTTTTAGCCAGTATTCCTTAACATCTGATCTCCCTTATCTTCAAGGCCAAAATGAAAATTTGAATTGCCTTACTTGTATCTGTCAGTTTTTCACTCATGATAAGTCAGGGAAAGCTATGACTTTAAAGGGCACTTGTAATTACGCATATCTCACCCTGAAAATCTATTTTAATGTCAGCTTATTTTGAATATTAAGTACATTTGACAAATACTTTTAGTATTTAATGTAATAACGAGAGCATGGCAAATAATTAGAAAAAGAATCCAGCAACACTGTAGACTATAAAAGATATTACCAAGAACACAAATAAATGCCACAAAGTAAAAATATAAATTTTAAAGGGAGAATAAATAATTAATAAAAATGGAGAAAAGAGAACATAGATTTGATTCCATATTAGATAAGCAAAAGTGTACTTTAATTAAACAGGAATAGGAATTATTGAGAAATGTATTGATGAGAAAAAGAAAGAATCAATTTTTATATATTCAAATACTTGAGAAAACATTCCTGCACATAAGGCTCAGGGAGCATAGCTAGCATAAGAAGTGACAGAAATGTCTGGAGCATAGCCAGCAGAGGTGAGCTATACAGTATCCCCTAAACTCCATTACAGTCTCTCCAGAGGAGGCCCACCTGGCCCCAGGAACATCTAGGCCTGCTGGACTCCAGGAACACCTGGGTTAGATTCCACCCTCCCTATCCCCATGTCTGTTGTGTCTACCTGGGGCACAGCTAGCAGAGGTGAGCAGCAGGCTGTTTGCTGAGCTCCATTTTCAGGCCCAAGGATCTAGCTGCTTCCCCAAGGAGTCTCGTTGGAAACAAGAACATCTGGCCAACACCAGGAAAAAACAGATGGCTAAAGCTCATTGTAAAACACAAAGAACAAGAATCAGGGCAATAGGACACAATCATAGCCCAGCCACTCTATCACAGCAAGTTCTGGATAGGCTAACAAAACCATAGAAGAAGATGATGAACTTATGTCCAATCTTATAATGATAGTAGAGGCCTTTGAAGAGGAAATTGATAAATCCCATAAAGAAATACAGGAAAATACAATCAAACAGGTGAAGGAAATGAATAGAACAATTTAAGATCTGAAAATAGAAATAAAAGCAATAAACAAAACACAAGCTAAGGGAATCCTGGATATGAAAAATCTAGGTAAGAGAACAGGAACAAAAGATGCAAGGTTCATCAACAGAATATAGGAAATGGAAGAGAAAATGTCAGGCAAAGAAGATATAATGGAAGAAATTGATACACCAGTCCAAAAAATGTTAAAGTTTTTTTTTTTTAATTTTAAATGTGACTGTTGTTACATTTGAGGCATTGATGTTTATAATTGAGATGTCATCTTGTGGATTTTTCTTTTCTGTGTATGATATATCCTTCATCACAAAATGTTCCTGAAACAAAATATCCAAGAAATCTGGGACACAATGAAAATACCAAAGGAATAGTAGGGATAAAGAAGGGCAAGACTCCTAGATCTAAGCTTATGCATACAAATAAACAGACCTCAGCAACAAAACTAGATATTACCTCTGAATAAAGTACTGAAAGAAGGATTTTCAAGTAAATGAACCAAAGAAACAAGGTAGAGTGGCTATTCTAATGTTTAATGAAATAGACATTCAAATCAAAATCAATGAAAAGAAATGGGGAAGGACGTTTCATACTCAACAAAGAAAAAATCCACAAGATGACATCTCAATTATAAACATCAATGCCTCAAATGTAACAACAGTCACATTTAAAATTAAAAGAAAACTTTAATAAAGCTCACTTCATCCATTGGACACGAGTCATTAATAGTGGGAGACTTCAGCACTCCACTCTCACCAATGGACATATCATCAAGAGAAAAATTAAATAGGAAAATAATGAAACTATCAGACATTATTAGTCAAATGTACCTTACAAGTATTTACAGGACATTTCACTCCAACACAAAATAATGCACCTTCTTCTCAGTATCTCACTGAACCTTCTCCAAAATTGACATATTCTCCATCACAAAACAAGCCTCAACAGATATGAGAAAATGGAAATTTTGTATCTTATCACACCATCATGTATTAAAGCTGAACTTCAACAATAAAAACTATAAGAAGCCAACAACCTCATGGAAGAAGAACAACTTTCTACTCAATGACCACTGGGTCAGGGAAAGTAAAGAAAAAAATATAGACTTTCTAGAATTCAATGAAAATAAAGGCACAACGTACTCAAATTTATTGAACATAATGAAAGCAGTTCTAAGGGGAAAATTCATAGCACTCAATGCCTTCATAAAGAAGCTGGAGAGATCTCATACTAGCAACTTAACAACACACTTGAAAGCTTTAGAACAAAAAGAAGCAAACATACCAAAGAGGACTAGATGTCATGAAATAATCAAACTCAAGGTAGAATCATTAAATCAGAAACAAAGAGAACAATATAAAGAATCAATGAAACCAAGAGCTGGTACTTTGCAAAAATCAACTAGATAGACGAAACCTTAGCCAAAATAACTAAAAGATAGAGAGCCATTATACAAATTAAAAAATCAAAAATGAAAAGGGGGATATAACAATAGATACTGAGGATAGCCAAAGAATCAATAAAGCTTAATTCAAAGAGTCTATACCCCACATAATTGGAAAATCTAAATGTAATACCTTATTTTCTAGAAAGGGATATGACCTAACAAAGTTAAATCAAGATCAGGTAATCAAGCTAAATAGCCCTATAACCCCTAAGGAAATAGAACCAGTCATTAAAATCTCCCCACCAAAAATTCTCAGGGTCAGATGGTTTCAGCATTGAATTCTACCAGACTTTTAAAAAAAAAAAGAAGTAATTCAAATATTCCTGAAGCTATTTGCTAAATAGAAACAGAAGGAATATTGTCAAGCTCATTCTTGAGACCAAATTTACCCAGATACCTAAACGACACAAAAACTCAAGAAAGAAAGAATTTAAGACCATTTTTTCTTATAAACATTGATGCAAAAAAATCAATAAAATATTTGCAATCTGAATCCAAGAACACATCAAAACTTCATCTACCATGATCAAGTAGACTTCATGTCAGTGATGCACAGATGGTTCAGCATACAAAATTCCATCAATTAAAATCCATGAAATAAACAAACAGAGAGAGAAAAACAAACTGCATGATCATCTCATTAGATGCTGAAAAAGCCTTTCACAACATTCAACACTGCTTCATAATAAAATTCTTGGAGAGATCAAGGATACAAGTCCCATATCCAAACACAATGAAAGTAATATACAGAAAGCTAATAGCCAATATCAAATAAAATGGAGAGAAACTGAAATTAAATTCCACTAAAATCAGCAAAAACAAAATGCTGTCAACTTTATATTTGTTGAATATAATACTTGAAGTTCTAGCTAGAGTGATAAGACAAGCAAATGAGGTAAAGAGGAGAAAATTGGAAGGGAAAAAGTCAAAGTATTACTATTTGCAGATAATATATATAATGATATAAAAGGACCCCAATAATTCTATCACAGAATACATCCAGCTGATAAACACTTTCAGCAAAGAGGATGGATAACAAAGTAAATAAAACAAAAACAAAACATACAAACAAACAAAGAAACAGTAGCTGTCCTTTTTACAAACCATAAGCAAGCAGGCTGAGGAAAGAAATTAGGGGAACGATACTCTTCACAATAGCCACAAATAATATAAAATATCTTGGTGTAACTCTAACCAATCAAGGAAAAAGGTAATATGATAAGAACTTCAAGTCTCTGAAGGAAGAAATTGAAGATGATACCAGAAGATAAAAAGATCTCTCATACTCATGGATGTATAAGATTAACATAGTATAAATGGCCCTTTTATCAAAAGCAATCTATAGATTCAATGCAGTTCCCACCCAAATTCCAATAGAATTGTTTACAGACATTGAAAGTGCAATTCTCAACTTCATATAGAAAATAAAAAACCCATGATAGGCAAAACAATCCTATACAATAAAAGATATTCTGGATGCATCACTATCACTAATTTCAAGCTGTACTACAATGGAAAAGTAATTTCAAAAAGTGTATGATATTGCTATAAAGCCGACAGATTGTTTAATGAAAATCATTTACACATGCAGAAATAAACCTACACCTATGGACGGTAATAAAAGAAAACATGTCTCTAGTACATATAGACCCATATTTGTCACCTTACTCAAAAGTCAAATCCAAATGGATCAAAGATTTCAACACAAAATCAGATCAAATAATTCTAACAGAAGAGAGTGGAGAATAGCCATGAACTTATTGTCACAGGAGACAAATTCTTAAACAGAACACCAATAGCTCAGGCACTAAGATCATGAAATGGAAAATCTCTTGCAAGGCTAATGAAACCATCATTAGGACATAACAACAGCCCACTGCTGAGCTGTCTTGTCTGGCCTTAGGGAAAGAGGATGTGCCTTCTTACAGTGACTTCTTGTGCCAACATGGGGTGAAGCCCAGGGTGCGGCACTCTGAGGATAAAAGGAAAGGATAAAGGGAAAGGGCATGGGGAAGGGGCTGAGTGGACTTGGAGGAGTAGGCACTGTGATGCAAAGTGAATAAATAAATAAATAAATAAATAAATAAATAAATAAATAAATAAATGACAAAAGAAGAAAATGTGGTACATTTACACAATGGAATACTACATGGCTATTAAAAACAGGGACATCATAAAATTTGCAGGCAAATGGATGGAATTAGAAAATATCAACCTGACTGAGGCAACCCAGACCCAGAATGACATTCATGGTATATTCTTACTTATAAGTGGATATTTCCCATAAAGTAAAGGACAACCATGCTATAATCCAAAGTACCAAAGAAGCTAAGTAACAAGGAGGGCCCAGGGGAGGATTGTTTTTTCTTTTTTCTTTTTCTCTGTATAGCACTGGCTGTCCTGGAACTCACTCTGTAGAGCAGGCTGACCTCTAACACAGAAATCTGCCTGCCTCTTTCTCCCAAGTGCTGGGATTAAAGGCATGCACCACCACTGCTTGGCTCCAAGGGAGGATTCTTGAATCTCACTCAGAAAGAAAAATAAAATTAACATAAGAAGTAGATGGAAAGAGGGACCTTAATGTGAGAAAGGGTGGGGAGGGGAATAAGGTTATTAATACGGTATAAGGGGGGCAAGAGTGGGGTAAGAAAGATGAGAGACAGAAGGGAAATCAGTGGATGAGTATCTCTGGAACAACCAGGAGACCAGGGACTGAGAGGCATCTGCAAAGATATGGGGGATGACTATAATTGAGACTCCTAGTAGCTGGGTGATATGGAGCCTAAAGTAGCTAATTCCTATAGCTAGGCAGGACTTCCAATGGAGGAAGCAAGAATGTGAATTCACTCTCAAAACCTTTGACCCAAAACCTGCCCTGCCTATAAGATGTTCACAGTTAAAGATGGAGCAGAAATAATTGTAATGAAGTATTTTCACAGATCTGGAAAATTTAATATAATTTCTATATATATATATATATATATATATATATATATATATACTATAATATGTTTCAAAAACCATTTAAGTAAGTCAAGAAAAAAATAATAACAAATACTACAACATAACAAAAAAGTACAATTGCAAATGTAATTATAGGACCCTATGTCTCAATTATAAACAATTTTGTATAATCCTGAAACTGTAATCACTGAACACTGATTTTACAAAACTGAACTGAAACATGATACTTAACTAATGTTGACAAAATGTATAATTATTTAAGGTTGTGGAGATATGCCAATTGCATTAATATTATTAGCATTGTATATGCAAATGAAATTATTACACTATATGCAATTGTCTCAATTGCATATAGTATAATATGTTTAAAATGTATTTTCCAATGAAGTAAATTCAGCTAAATAGACAAATTCATCTACCATCAGTCAATATCATGCTTGCATATGAAAATATGTAATATTTAGAATATTGTTTAGAAATGTGGGAATAGGTTTAAGATTCAATTTAAAAGGTTATAATACTAGTTTCTCAGAGCCTGAGGTAGACAAATTTCAAATTCAAAGTCTTCTTGGTCTATATAGTAGTAAATTCAATGCCAGCCTGAACAATTTAGCACATCCTTGTCTATACTTAGAAAGCAAAATATTTCATGTTTTCTGTCATATGTATATTCTAGAGTTTACATGTTAACATAAAATTATAGGTATCCACAACCTGTAAGTGTGAGATGGGTTAGGAATAAAAGAAATCTAGTAAGCTTTAGAAATTCCACTGAGTTTGGTTGATATCCCTGGTATATGCCTTCTCCATTTAAAATAGAGAAAGATTGGATCTGAGGAAGAAGGGAGGTTAGGGTACTCTGAGGAGTGGAGGAAGGTAGGACATGGTTCAGATCTATAGTACGAAAGGGGAATAAATTATAAGGAAAAGGAATAAATAAAAAGAAAAAAGAAGAAGAAAGAAAACAATAGGAACCAAATTAGTAAAATGAGAGTAAACAGAGATATTATAACAGGCATAAAGGAAACATAGAATCATAAAGACATATTTTTAAAATCTATTTTACACCAAGCTGGAAAATATTAAAGGAGTGGATGAATGTCTAGATATATGAGACCGATCAAGTTAAATCAAGTGGAATTGAGTAATTTAAATAGGCCTATGGTGTCTAATGAAATAGAAGTAGTAATTAAAAATCTTCTAAGAAAAGATCAGAGCCACAAGGATTCTGCTTAGAGTACTACCAGATCTTCAAAGAAATAACACCAATGAATATTCCTGAAATCATTCCATAAAACAGAAAGTAAAAGAATATTTTAAATTCTATAAAGCCAGTATCAGTCTTAAGTCAAAATAAGACAAAGCCACAAAAGCAACAAAAAAGGAAATTTTAAATCAATGTCTCATGTATGCACGAAAGATTCTCATTAAAATACTTGAAAATCAAATTCAAGAACACATTCAAAAGATCATTCTAGCATGGTTAAGTCAGCTACTTCGCAGAGATACAGATATGGATCAATATATGAAAATCAATCTACCACATAAATGGACTCAAAGGAAAAAAGTCCATGTGATCATTGTATTTAGTACAGAAAAAGTCTTTAACAAAATCCAACTTTCTTTTAAAAATGTAATGAAGAATATAGTAACACAGAGAACCTTTCTCAATATGATAAATGTAATACAGAAGTCCACAGTCAATATCATGGTAAACAGTGAAACAAAGTATCTACATTCTGAACTCATGCTTAGTATACTGCTTAAAATTTTAACAGGAACAATGAGGAAAAGTGACAGAGATCAAGGAGGCATGAAGAGAAGTCAGAATAAAAGTATTTGCAGACTATATAAGATTATACAAAAAGACACTGAAGAAAATATCAGGAAACATCTATAGGTGATAAACACTTTCAGTAAAGTAGCAGGTTACAAACTAACACAGAAAATCAGTAACCTTCCTATATCCAAATGGCAAATGGACTGACAGGTAAATCAGAGAAATGGTACCTATCAAAATGTTCTCAAAAAAAAATCTTAAAACAAATCAACCATACAAATGAAAGTCATATATAATAAAAGCTAGATAGCAATAATCTGCAACAGAAATCAAAACTATATTGTAAATATTGTAACACCAAACCTAACCCAACCTTTGTTCTATGATTAGAATTTAATATCTATTAGCTAAATGCAAATTGGTAAAATAATGCATATTTATGTTTTGTTAAAAGCTTTCTAAGTTATCTTTACATATTACCTTAATCTTCCCCACAACTTAATTAAGTAGATAGTACTATTTTAATTTCACTGCCTTGAATTAGTTACCATTTAACTACTAATTAGTCTCTTACTACTAAAATAAACAGATTAATGACCATCATTACAGAGGAAGAGCTTATACACACAGTACAGCCAACCACTCATTTTAAATACAAATAGCCTCTCTCTGAAAACTTTATTTTGAGATTAGCAGGAATCTAAGTTTTTCACTTTCAAGAATTTATTGTTTTTTATTGTTGTTGTGGCTTTATTCCATTTTACATGATTATCTATGTTCCATCTGTGTGATTCTAAAAAAGAAGTATCTGACTAGTTTATTCAATTAGGATGCTTAATTAAATTGATACAATTTCAGGTCAATTATTGATGTAGGACAATCAAAATTTAAGAACTTGTAATCAAATTTACATTTACAGGTAAAGATATCTTTAATGATATACTAAGTTTAGCTTTTCCTGTTGGTTATAAATATAGAATTTCATTCTTGGATATTCAGTATTCATAAATACTTGTAGATAATTTTGTTGCATAATGTACTTGATTAAAATTTTACTAATTTTTTATAATAAGAAAAAATACATTCTAGACAGATAGAAGTTCAGTCTATTAAACACACAGCTGTTGAAAATAATCACTTCTGTATTTATATTGTTGAAAAATATAATTAAAGTACAAGTTGGTGCTTTTACATCAGGCTGCAAAATTTGTTAACAAAGATCTACTATGTTCTTATATTTTCAAAAAGCAAAAATTCATAGACAAAGAGAAATAACAAATTGTTTTTCTTTTTTAGTAATTAGTGACACACAGCACTCATCAGTATTACATTTTCATGAGTGCCAGGTAAGCAAACTAATCTGACTAAATCAAAGTAATTAAAATTTTGAAGACACATAAAATGTTAGTGTTTTACTTTTAAGATATTTTTGTTATTGGTTTGTTGCATGCTTGAATACTGTCTACTATCAGGTGTTTCTTGAATGGCATTCAAGCTCACACACTTCCCATCTTAGAGGGGTATTTTCATGAAGATTGATGTTCTTCATACTTTTTGCAGTAATTGCTGCATTTTAAAGTAAAGAGATATTATACACATTCAAATAACTCTGTGACAACTGAATGGATCATAACAACTTTATGACATTTAGGTTGACAGTGAACAAATGATTAAAATAAATATTTTACCTTAATAATTGAATAACAACAGTAACAAAGCTAGTTGAATCACTTTCCTTCGTTGCATAAAATGTATGAATGTTTAAATATTTTCTGCATTAAGTTGCTCCGATAACATGAACTGAATTGAAAACATCTGTACTCTAGTTTATATCTGTTAATACTCACAGATACAGGCACACAGACAAACAGACACAAACATACACACAAACACATACACACACACAAAGACACACACACACACAAAGACACACACACACACATCATCATCATCATCATCAGAAACTAATGCTTTCAAAGAGCCCGAACTATTTAAGACATTTTCCCATACTTATTTTTGTAAGTATAAGAGATTAGAGCACTCTAATATTAGAGTGCACTTTATCTTTCTAAACCCAAGCAAAGATATTTTAAAGATTATTATTTTAATTATATGTATCTGTGTGTGGTTATGCTAACATGTGTGCAGGCACATACAGAGCTCTGGTGTGAAAATTTGACTTTTTGTCATGCTAGACTTGAAATTACATATCCTGGCATTACTTAGTATTAGACTTCATAACAAGGGCAATGGACATTTGTTTAAATATTCACATTAAAGCTAAAGGACTGCATATTCTATTTTTATAAAAAAATACTTGGAGTCAAAATGTTAGAAAAATATAATTTCCAAAGAGTGACACTTTACGTAAATAATAAACTGCTTCCATCGAAAACTGTTTCCTGATTGAACACGGAGATTTGACTTGTTTGTAGAGGACTTGTCAATTAAACAGAAAGCCACAGAAAAAATCCTGAGTCCCTCACAAAAGAAGCACACTACCAAAATAAAAAAGCATAAAAACATAATACAAGAGAACTACAAGAATAGTCAAATTATAAATTATGTTTCATCAAAATACAAGTATTCTTCTCATCAAGAGACCCTAAGAAGAAATAAAATGAAAAGAAACTATGAAGGGTAAGAACCTTTATAACTCTCCCTTTACATCCTCTGGCTAAGTCTGACACAGGACCCACACCCTGTGTCCCTGTTGGACCCCAAACCCTCAATAAGGATGGTTCCCTCAATGGTAAAACTCCAGACCCAAGCTATAACTAGTGAAATACAAATCAGGACTAAAAACCCAAATACAAACGAACAAAGAAACAAAAAATCCTAGCAAAATGTGTATCATCATTTTACATACACCTTTCTATAATAACTTCAAATATTAATATTACATCTGAAAAATAGAAGCATACATATTGATATATGTATTCACAGTGAAGCAATTAATAAACTAATGAACATACACATCATCTCCCATATTCATAATTCAAAATTTAATACCGTAGACAATTCTTAAGTATATAATACATACTTATCAACTGTATTTATCATGCTATAGTTAAGTAATCTGTAAACTGCACATCTTATCCTCTTAATGGTTATACTTTTACAAATCTCTATTTGAATGCACTACCACTCTAAGCCTTTAGTAATCAACATTCTGCTAAATGAGTTGATTTCATAGAAACAGACCAGAATGCTGAATAAATCTGAAGGGATTTCTGTGATATTTTAAATGGCCAAACCTTACAATATATAATTATTAAAACTAATTTTTTTCACATTATATTTTTGTATCTTAACTTGTAATGGTACTCCTTTGGGAATTTACATAGCAGAGTTTTCTCTATGTTTGTCTTGTATAGCTAAAGGTTTGCAAATTTAAAAATATAATTAAAACATAAACCTCAATATTTTTAAACTTTCTAATGGTTTTGTGATAATTTTTGGTAATTGTTATTCCCTTCCTTCAGAGTTTTCTTTTTTATATATTTTATTTATATCTGTATGTGCTCTGTTTATGCATATACATGTAAGAATGTATGAATACATGTCTGCAGGTGCCTGTACAGATAAAAAGAAGACACCATGTACACCATAACTGTGTTACATGCATTTGTGAGGTGCCTGATATGGGTGTTAGGATCTGAGATCTGATTCTGATAACTGAGCAGTAAGAGCTCATAACCACTGAGCCTTTTCTCTACTCTCTGACATTTTCTCAATTTGCTTTTCCAGGCTCCTTGAAGTGTAAAGTTAGGGTGCTTACTTATATAAATTATTATTTTTAAGGAATTATCAATGAAAACATTGAGGCCAGAATTTCTTTCCCAGGATATTTGTAAATTCAGTTTCTTTTAGCTACATAGGCTTTTCCAATTGTTCTGTGGAATTTACACACTTGAAATGTATATTTTGCCCAAATTACATTTTTTGTATTTTATCATGTAATTTAAAGTAAACATATTGAAATATCATAGATATATTTGTTGGATTTATACTCTGATAAGATGTCAGAAAGTTGGAGTTGTATTTTTTTTTGGAGTTTTCTGTGATTTATAGTATCATGTTATGCAGAACACCTCTTAATTTCAATGATGAGTGTATTTGATTTTCTCTATTTCAGCCACAGTATATCTCGAGTACAGTCTTTTATCTCTCGGCTTTTCAGATTTTTTTTTATAACAATTAATGTTTTCTCTTTCCTCTTGCATGGTAAACTTTAAATTATTTCCTAAAATTTATTCATCATTATTTTTTTAAATGGAAGTGGTACCAATATTAGAGTGCAATTTACCCTGATAATTGAACTGGAAATTCTAGTTTGAACATTAGCAAGTCTTTCCTGAATCTAATGATGTAATGACACAAGCCTAAAAAATTTCTAATATTGAGACTATGTTCATTATTTCTACAAGTAAACCTATTTGATCCTATATAATTCTTTTATTATATCCGATCCAATATAATAACTTTAGTATAGCAGTTAGTATATTGGTAAATTCTCCTTAGAATACATTATTGCTAATTGATTCCTATACATATATGACTTTGAACTATATTATTTTAAGGCATGCTTTTGCGTATTTCTTGAAGTTTCATATATGTATGTAATGTATCTTGGACATATCAATGTGCCAACTCCCTCTTTCAAATCCCAATCCAGGATCAGTTTCACTACCCACATCATAGTTTCAGATTCTCTTATCTGGTTTTGGTCTTGGAGGATTTTGAAATTTTCACTTTATATGTAGAGATTTATGAGTGGTCATATAGATAATGGGATTCTTTTAGTATGTATCAAAGACTAAAGAAATACATTTATAGTTTATACATACCTCATACAATAACCTGGGCTAATGTTGTATAACGTCTAAAAAACATTTGCTTATGATAGTGTTTTTTTGTGACCCATCACAAAGTCAAAGTGCCATTTTACAAGTCACTAATGTGAACAATCTGTGGTTTCTGACATCATTATCATTCCTGACTGTGAATTTATATGCTATATGTATAAGTTATATTGGTTCCTATTCTCATTTTTTGTGGCTAAATTCTATGACAAGAAAGAACTTAAAGGAGTAATGTATTACTGTGGCTTACAGCTTTAGATAATATAGTCCATCACTGTTGGGGAAGGCATGATGGCAGGGCCAGGAGTTACTGATCACATTGTATCTTCAGCAAGGCAGCAGAAAATGAATAAGAAGTTAGGCCTGACTTTAAAAGCTCTAGATACACCACTCCCAGGAACCTAGTTTCTTTAGTGAGGCTCCTGATCATTACTAAAAATTTTGTCAGACTAGAAGCTTTAAAAGAGATTCACAATCACAACTGTAGTCACTGTTGCAGCATTTTACATTAACATATATAGCATCCATAATGCTGTACTCCTATTGAAAATCTTTTTCACCCATCAGTTTGTACACTATGTTAGACAGTTGTTGAAATAAATGTTTTGATGAGGATATGTGGTGGAGAATAAGCAGAACACTTGCCAAGGAACAGCAAAATATTTTAGTATGTAGAAATTCTCGCTCTCTGATATAAAATGTTTTTATACCATTCAGAAGATATATGCCTTGTGATACAGAAACTATTATGAGCATAATCATAGATTGTTATTTACAACACAAAAGAGAAAAGGCATATATTTTTGCTTATAACAGCAATTTATACTTATAGGTCTCTATTGCATTGCTCATTTTAGCATTTACTTTTTATACTTGGCATATTTCCTTCTTATATGTTATAAGCTATAACCTTTGTCTTTCAGAGGTGAAAACCCAAAAACATTTCATTAGTGGTGTAGATTGTTCTGGAAACAAATTTTTATAATTTATTATTTTGGCAAAATTATTCATGAATTTTTCTGCAACTTCATAATCAGCTGTATTTGCTACTACACATATGTAGGAATGTAGTACTATCATTTTTTAAAAGTCTGCTTTTACAGAACCCACTATTACTGTGCTAGAGTTATCTTATGGCTTTACAATTAAAAGTATTTATTTATTGGTCCACCTATATTTTGTATGCCTAAGTTTACAGTTTGAATATACCCTCAGTTTATTGCTCTCTTGATGAGTATGAAGAGATTATTTTTTATAGTAGATATTGGAAGAACAATGTATAGTGGTTTGAATGAGGAATTTATACAATAGACCTGGTCATTTGAAGGTTTGTTTGGTTAATGGCACTGAGGTGGAGCTTTAGGGGTGTGCAGCCTTGCTGGAGTTAGTATGCCATTAGGGGCTGGCTTTGACAGTACACAATCTATCACTACTACCTGCTTTTGCTTGAAGTCAAAAGCTTATAGCTCCTGCTGCCATGCCCACTGCTTTCTGCCATGACTTCTTGCTATTGAAAACAAATATTCTTGCATTGCACAAAGAAACACATTAAGTGTAAGTAATTCAGCAAGGCAATATATTTTTATAAAAAAAAAAAAAGTGTGTGTGCCATCACCCAAACCAGGTTAACAAGTTCACTAACTTTTTATTCTCATTAAAAATTCAAGTCATGAGTCAGGTAAGAGTAGGCTGACAGCACATCCACATCTCTCCTTCTTCTTCCCCAGATGCAATACCTCCAGTCTCAGCTGTAGTTCTATAGCAGAAATTCTGCTGTTGTCTCCCATACCTCACTGACCCTATCTTCAATGGATTGGAACAGAGATCTTCTCTAAATGTCTCTCCCCCAGATCATTCCATTATTCCACCCTTAATCACCAGGATGTATTATCTGAGAATACATCAGCCAGGCAGAACAGGGAGACAACTTAACTGAAGACTTTTATCACTTTTTCCTCCTCTCTAAATCTACTCCCAAAGCCCCCAGTCTTATCCCTAGTTCTGCAACAGAATACCTACAGCAGCCTTTCTGTCCTCTTACCCAACTTCCTGTGCATTTTAGAGGCCTTTCTGTCCGAACTTGTCTTCCCCAACACATTGCTTTGTCCTTGCCTCCAACTCCAGCAGGCACTCCCTGCTAACTCACAGGATACTCATGCCAGAAAATGGGGTAGGCTTCCAGCAGATCCTCTTTTATCTTCTGTCCCACAGAACAGATGCCTGAGTCTTATCCCCATATCTACAAAAGAACACCTGCTACAGCCTTCACGTCCCCTTTGAATCTCCTGTGGATATCACAGACCTTCCCTTACTAACCTCCTCTACCAATTTTTGCTTTTTCCCAGATCCCATATCAAGCAGACGAACCCTGTTAAGCCACAGGCCACAGCTATGAGAAAACCAAGTAGATGGTCCCCAGACATTCTCTTCTCTCTCTGGCCCCTCAAATTCAATCCTCTAGTCTCATTCCCAGCTCTGCAGAAGAACACTCTTGGCATCCACCGGCTCCCTCTTTAATGTGGATCTCCTAGGCCTTCCTCATCTAACTTCTGTCCCTCAACAGTTGCTTTATACCAGGCCCCAATTCTAGCAGGCTCTCCACGCAGCCCCCAGACCATTCCTGTCAACAAAGCAGGTAGGCAATCTGCAGATTTCCTCATATTCCTTTGTTTCTCTACATCCAACCCCAGCCAGTCTCATCCCCAGTAGTATAGCAGACTCTTAGTGGTGCCCTCTCTTCACCTTCTCCCTGCCCTGTACTTGGAGATGAAATAAGCATACATTTGTTAAACATTCTTCCTGCCTCGAGATTCCCCTCAGATCCCTAGCCATTCTTCATCTAAAGTCTCAGCTACCAATGCCCAGAAACACATTTTATCTGCAAAATCTAGTGCCCTAAATTACCAAGTCCAAAGAAAATTTTCTACAAGTTAAAATACTCTATGAAAATCCTGAGAAGAAACAGAAATGAAAGGTTAAACATCCATCCAATGAAGAAATAAGAGGAATCAGCACTTGGGTCTATAACTACAGCATTACCAGATGCTTTGGTGCCAGCATAAAAACACAATCTTTAACAGCCAAGGTATATGTAGTCACTAGATACCAGATGTCCTACAACAGCAGGCCCTGAATAACTTAACATAGCTGAAATATTCATAAAAAGACCTTAAAACCCTCTGTGTGAAGATAATAGAGGTCTTTAAAGTGGAAATTAGTGAATCTCTTAAATAAATAAGAAAAACATAATCAAATGTTGTAAGGAAATAAATAAAACTGTTTATAATCTGATGGAAATAGAATCAATAAAGAAAACTCAAAGTTAGGGTATTCTGGAAGTGAACAATTTTGAACAGGAATTACAGAGGCAAGGTTCATGAACAGAATATAAGACATGGAAGAGAAAATATCAGGTATTGAATTTCTAGAAGAACTATATATATGAATTAAATAAAAAAATCCCTGACACAAAAATCTAAGACATCTTGAAAAGAAAAAAATCTACAAATAATAAGTATAGGTGTCATTTACCAAAGTTAAATCAAGATTACTTAATCAATTTAAACAGACCTATAATTCCTAGTACAGCATATTTCAACCTGTGGATCATGACCTTTTTGGGGGTCAAATGATTCTTTCACAAGGGTCACCTAAGACCACTGAAAAACATAGATCCTTGCATTATAATTTATAAAAGAAGCAAAATTTCAGTTTTGAAGTTGCAATAAAAATAATGTTATGTTGGATCACTAGAACATGAGGAACTGTATTAAGGGTCATAGCATTAGAAAGATTGAGGTTGAGAGCCACTCTTCTAGTGAAATAGAAGCATTTATTAAAAGTCTGCCAACCAAAACAAACAAACAAAACCCAAAACAAATATCAAAGCAAACAATCAAACAAAAACGACCCATGGCAAGAGGGTTTTAGCATAGAATTCTAAATGAATTCAAATTCTACCAGAGTTTCAAAAAAGAGTTAACACAAATATTCCTCAAATTATTTCACAAGACAAAAACAGAAGGAATACTGTGCTATTCATTTCACGAGGAGACAATTATCTTTATACCCAAACCATACACACCCAACAAAGAAAGATAATTACAGAGCAATTATTCTCATGGGAATACATGCAAAAATATTCAATAAAATGTTTGGAAACTGAATCCAAGAGCTCATTTAAAAGATCACCAATCATGATCAAATAAGTAGACTTTATCTAAGAGATGGATGGATGGTTCATTATAGGAATAAATGTAACCCATCATGTAAATAAACTGAAAGAAAAAAAATTATATGATCATCTCAGTAGGTGCAGAAAGTACCCTTTTAAAATGAAATACCCCTTCATGAAGAAAGTCCTGAAGAGACTAGGGATACATGAGACACACACAAATATAATGAAGGCAATTTACAGTGTGCCTACAGTTAATATCAAATTAAATGGAGTGAAACTCAAAGCAATGGCAGTAAAATCAAGAACAAGATAAGGTAGTACATGTTATTCCTATTCAATACAATACTTAAAGTCTTATTTAGAGTAATAACACAACTGAAGGAAATCAATGGGATACAAATTATAAATGAAGAACTCAAAGTATCTTTATTTGCAGATGATATGATAGTATATACTAATGCCCTTAAATATTCCACCAGAGAATCCCTATAGTTGATGTATAGTTTCACAGCTTCTATAAAGATGCTGGGTGAAGATTAACACACACACACACACACACACACACACACAGAGACACACTCATACCAGTAGCTCTCCTATATACAAATGACAAATGAGTTGAAAAATATAAATGAAAACAACATCCTTTAAAAATAGTTTCAAATAACAGAAAATAATTTGGAGTTAATATAATCAAACATATGAAATAATTGTATGATAAAAACACCAAGTTTTTGAAAAAAGAAATTGGGGAAGATATTAGAAGATGGAAATACCTCCCAAGCTCATGGATTAGTAGGATAACCTAGTAAAGATGACCAATTTACCAAAGCAATCTATAGATTCAATTCAATTTACATCAAAATTCCAGCATATAAATCTTGTCCAAATATTTGGGAGGCAGAGTCAGGAATATTTTTGTTTTTACATTTGAAACCCCCTTGTCTAAAAAGTAAGACAACCAAAACTATGCCATGAGAATTTATCTAAAAAGCAGAATCCAACATAGTTTTTGCAAACCTTGATAGGAAAATTTTCAAGGTCATATGGAGAAACAATACTCTGTATAGCTAAAACCATCTTTAAAAATAAACATCTACTGGATATCTCACCATTCCCAATTTTAAATCATACTACAGAGATATTACAATAAAACTCACATGGCCTAAAAACATGACATGCCTAAAAACATGCCTAAAAACAGACAACTCATTGACCATGAAGATGTCGAACTGTTACTTACACGGAACCTTCATCCCATATTTTCTAGTGCCTTTGGTACTGGAAGGTACTTTACATGTGACTAAAAGAGAAATTTAAACACCAACCTTGGCACAAAACCTGTGATGTATAATATTCCCTGCCTACAAGATATGGTAGGGTAGTTATGTTACATAGTTTTTTTTTTCTTTCTTTCTTTTTTTTTATTGGATGTTTTATTTACATTTCCTATGTTGTCCCCTTACCCCATCCCCCACCCACCCAGGAACCCCTAATCCCCTCACCCCTTCTCCTTCTTCTCTGTGGATGTAACCTCTATCTA
>NW_021620798.1:4599932-4650308 GCF_004785775.1 Grammomys surdaster
CTTCACTCTAACTCCTCTATTGAGAACCCCATGATCAGTTCAATGGCTAGTTGTGAGCATCTGCCTCTGAGTATGTCAGACTCTTGAAGACCTCTGAGGAGATATCCATATCAGGCTCTTATCAGCATGCACTTCCTGACTTCCACATCAGCCTCTACCTTTGGTGATTGCACATCGGATAGATACTCAGGTGGAGTGGTCTTGAAATGGCCTCTCCTTCAGTTTCTGTCCCTCACTTTGTCTCCCTATTTGCTCCCTTGAGTAATTTGTTGCTCCTTCTAAGAAGGACCGAAATCACCCCCACTTGGTCTTCCTTCTTTATGGGCTTCATGTGGCCTGTGAGTTGCATCTTGGGCATTTCAAGTTTCTGGGCTAATATCCAATAATCAGTGAGTGAATACCATGTGTGTTCTTTTGTGATTGGCTTACCTCACTCAGGATGATAATTTCTAGTTCCATCCATTTACCTAGGAACCTCTCGAATTCATTGTTTTTAATAGCTGAGTTCCTCAGAAAATTGGACATAGCATTACCTGAGGATCCAGCTATACCACTCCTAGGCATATACCCAGAAGATGCTCGAACATATAACAAGGATATATGCTCAACTATGTTCATAGCAGCCTTGTTTATAATAGCAAGGAGCTGGAAAGAACCCAGATGTCCTTCAACTGAGGAATGGATTAAAAAAATGTGGTATATTTATACAATGGAGTATTACTCAGCTATTAAAAACAATGAATTTGAGAGCTTCCTAGGTAAATGGATGTTACATAGTTTTTGAGGGAGCTAACCAATATCTAACTTGATATAAAGCCCACTGCATATAGTGAAGCTCATACTCAACATTGCTTGGTGACCCAGAATTAGAGACTATACAGCCAAAGACCTAGGGTAAAAAAAAATACTACTGGTCTAAAAACAAAGGGAAGTTAAACAAAACAAAGTAACAAGAACATGACTCCTATTGATATTCTGATACACTCATAGATCAGTTCCTTATTCAGCCATCATCAGAGAAGCATCTACTTGTAACAGATAGGAACAAATACAAATACCCACAACTAGACATTAAGTAGAGTAAAAGAACTTGGAACATATAACTCTAAATGAGATGTCTCCATCAAATTCCTTCCCTCAGAGCTCAAGGTACCCTAAGGAAGAGGAGGCAGAAAGACTGTAAGAGCCAGAGGAGATGAAGGATATCAGGATAACAAAGTTCTCTGAATGAATTGAGAAAGTCTCATGTGAACTCACAGACACTGAGCCAGCATGCACATGGCCTGCATATGTCTACACCAGATCCTCTGCATATATATGATAGCTTTGAGCTTGGTATTTGCATGAGACTCCTGTGTGTGTGAATGAAGTGGGTCTTCTTTCTTTGGGGCTCTTTTCCTTCTGTTGGGTTGCCTTGCCCAGCCTTGATATTTTATTTTTATTTTGTCATATATGGTTATTATCTTTTAGAAGCCTCTTTTTTTTTCCATGAGGGACAATAAAGGAGTACATCCAGTGGAGAGTGGGAGGCAGAGGGAAACTGAGAGCAGTAGAAGGAAAAATTTTAATGAATATATACTGTATGAGAAAAGAATCTATTTTTTATAAACAAAACATTTTTGAAAAGGTTTACAAAGTAATTAAAAATTCAAGACATATTTCTTCTTTCATAAGAAGTGTTTTTAAAGTTCATGAGAGATATGATAGGCTTAAGGTTTCACTTTGTTTTTTGGGACTGGTGTTCAGGTCTAAAGACTGTATCCCTACCCTGCCCTGGAGTCATTTACTATTAGAAGTAACAGGGACTACCCAAGACTCAACACATCATTATCCATTCACACCTCCACTGCTTTCTCCTGTTTCTCTTTGTCCCTGAGGTCAGTCATCTCTCATTCCCTGTGGACTAAGCAGCATCTGTCACATGCTATGGTACCCAATGTTCCTGGGATTTTATCTCCTCCATTCTATAGTGTTTGTATTCATTCTATATATCATATATGTGATTTATAGTAACTGGTCTCCTTTTCACTCATTGACCTTCTGCTGTGTGCTATCTACATAGCATTAGTTGGAAATACTGATTTGCTTTTTTCTTTATTTGTATTTTTTTTCTGTTTTTGAGACTATTAATTTTCTTGTGGATTTAAATTATCATTAATTTTCTCTTTTTTTATTGTTTCTTCCACAATTATTATTATTTTTCCTTATATAAAACCAAATCACTTAGAAACTTATATCATTGTGTCTCCCTCAATTATTTATAATATTCTCCCTATTGGGTTCAGAGACATTTAAGTTTTGTTACTGCATTTCTTGTAAGAAAACAGTTTCACAGCTGTTCTATGAAGTAATATGTCAAAATGTCAAGTAGTATAGTATTAAAATGAACTAACAACTCATATTTTGTATCTAAAAATATATTTCAAGTAATACATTCAATGTTGTCAATCAATATACATACTTTCATCATTCCATTATTAGTATAGGTAAAAATAAATGTAAGTGAATCAGTAAATCCATTACAGTATATATTCCTGATTTGTTGGCCCTTTCACTAGCTAACTCTGTTATTGTTAGTGCCATGCTAAATGATCGAAGAAATTACATAATAACCAATCATGCTAGAATATTATTTGAAACATCTGTTTATAAAAATTTATGATCATATGTGCATATACCTAGGACTATATGTCAGGGGATATTTTCAAAATTACATAGACAATATTTTCTGTTTTACTTTTTTAAAATGTTAGGATTGTATATTTACATGTAAAATAGTGGATTCAATCTGCATTCTATACAAAGTTATGAAATACTAAACCACATTCACTACCAATTCCTTTTTCTGTGATGTCAGTCTGCTACTTATATTCTTCCTTTTCCCAAGTACTGTGTCTTTACTTTCCTAGCTATACTATGTCTACATTCTGCATTCTTCATATGTGAGATAATATGGTATTTGACATTTAGACTGGCTTATTTTTCTTATCTGGTGATCTCCAATTTGATGCAGGATTTCTGCAATTATCATGATTTATTTTTTCTTTATATGGGAATAAAAGTATTTGTATATATGTACTACATCTTCTTTATTCATTTGATGTTTCGGTTAAAGCAAGTGTAGGCGTATATAAGAATCAGAAAGGTTAAACCCACACATACAAATACACACACACACACACACACACACACACACACACACACACATACACACATATACTCACACACAGAGAGCACATAACAAGAGTCCCTAAAACTTCCTGACATATAAAGGATGTCTTGGCACTTCCAGGAGAATAGCAGAAATGGGTAAATTTACAGTGTTTGAATTTCCTGGCTACTGGATGAAGGAGTATCTCTTTAGTATGTTTATTTAGAGTTTGGTATCTTAACTTTTAGTATATCAAACGACATGCATCTGAATCAAGTGGTTCAACTTTTATTTTAAGTTTCTTGAGGAACTTCCGTAGTGACTGCCATAGTAGCTAAGTCAGATTTTCATCCCAACCAGTGGTGTGTAAAAGTGACAGGTGTTTGTTTATATGTCAGGCATTCAGATTGGGGTAATATATAATTATAATATACTTTGGTTTGAAAACTTACTGGATAAATACATTGCTTTATTCAAATGTTCTTGAAACTTATATATCCTATTTGGAGAACAATTAACTGGGTTCATTTGTTACTTGCTGATTTAACTATTTCCAACTTTAAAGTTTAAGTTTTGAAGTTCTTTTGTAGATTCTAGGTCCTAACATCCTGCCAGATATGTACTTAAGAAAGGTCTTCTTCAATTCTATATAGCTTGTTTCACAATCTTAATTGTTTGTTGGTTAATTTACCCATTTTATCAATTCTTCTGAAAGTGTCAAGACCTCCTTTGTATTATCAGGAATTATTAGGGACTGCTGTTATTTGGTGTGCTGTGTGTGTATGTGTGTGTGTGTGTGTGTGTGTGTGTAAATATTCTGATATTTTATATGCCTACACTTGTTTTATTGTTATTTGCACATGAATCTCGACATATATTTTTCTTCAAATACTACAAAACTCTTCTAGCAGAATATATTAACCTTTACTTGACAGTGCATTTACTTGTATTTATCTTCAATTGTTCTTACTGAATTCATTATGCTTTTCAATGATTTCAAAATAACACTTCATTTTTATAGAAAATCTTAGATGTTAGAATAAAATAATTGTAGACTGTGAGAAAAGAGAAAACTGAAAAATCACTCATAATAACTTAACTATCAATGTCATTTTGTGACAATTTAGGCAATTAAATAATAAAAGTATATTAATAGAATTATATTCAATGTTTCTTCCTTAACTTGCCACATAAAAGGTGAAGCTCAAATAATCTTGAATCTTCATTCTGACTCTCACAGAATAAAAGGATACACACACATGCAGGTACACACTCATACATTTCATACACTTAACTTCTATCTATCTTGCATGAATAATGATGATCAGAGGTATAAAATTTTATTCTGCTAAGATGTTCTATTTTAATTTAGATGTAAACTATACCAAAAAATTTTTCTTTATTTTTATTCGTTCATATATTTATTCCCATTACATCCAAATCACTGCCCCACCCCCATTTCTGTCCTCACATAGTCCCTCCCCCTATCACCACATTCCCTTCTCCTTTGAAGGAGTGGAACCTCCATAGGTATACCACCACACTGGCACCTCAAGCCACTGCAGGGCTAGGAACATTATCTTCCAATGAGGCCAGGCAAGGCAGCTGTTAGGGGAATGGGATCCATAGGCAGGCAATAGCTTCAGGGATAGCCCTTGCTCCTGTTGTTGGGGCACCATCATGAAGACCAAGCTGCACATCTGCTACATATATGCAGGAGTCCTAGGTCCTGCCAGTGTATGCTCTTTGCTCTGTGCTTAAGTATCTGGGAGGTCCCAAGTTTAAAAATTAGTTTACTCTGTTGGTCTTCCTGTGAAGTTCCTAAATCCTTCCCCAGCTCTTCCACAAGACTCTCCAAGCTGTGTCCAGTGTTTGTGGATATCTGTATCTGTTTCAGTCAGCTCCTGGATATAACCTTTCAGATGACAGTTACTCTAGGCTCCTGTCTGCAAGCCTAACACCTTATCATTAATACCATTAAATATTGTTGCTTGCCCATGGGATTGGTTTTAAGTTGGGCTTATCATTGGGTGGTCATTCTCTCTGTCCCTGCATTTCTTGTAGACACGGCAAATTTTGGGTTGAAAATTTTGTGGGTGGGTTGGTGTCCCTATCACTCAATAAGTGAATACATACCATGCATGTACTTCTGGATCTGAGTTTCTGCACTCAGGATGGTATTTTCTAGTTCTTATCCATGCAAAATTCATTATGTCCTTGTTTTTAATATCTCAATAAGAATATTTTCAAAAATAGACCCAACAATTATAATTTTGAATCCATTAGAATTGAGAAAATATATACAACAGATGATTTTCTTTGTTATTCAAATATTCTATAGGTTTCAAAACATTCAACATTATTTTACTCTAATGAAATACTATTTAAGCAATATTAAACTTGTAATTGAATCAATTATTATACCTAAATAATTCACAGGCAAAAAAATAAATGCTTAAATCATTTTAAAAAATATTTCTTAATAATTGCTTATGTTTAGCTTATGCAGTTGTAGATGCACACATATACATATACACACAGATTTTCTCAATTATTTTGTTCTAATTTTTAAAATTTAATTAAGATGCAAACGTATTATTTTACTATGTATACTTATGTAAAGAGAAAAGCGGGATAAAAATGTTTGTTGTAAAGAAAAATTCAATTCTGATGAATACTCACAAATCAGAATATCATTTATATCTTATTGCTGCCAGATACATAAAAAAAAACCTTAAAAAATATCAATCTACTATCAGTGTTAACTTTGCACCAACAATGTGAAGTAAGTAAAATATGAAGCACATATCGAAATGTGTTCTTATGATTTTTCTTATTTAACTTAGTGCCAAGGACCAAGCAGAAGGAATGACAAATGGCTTTAGAATTCATGGAATGCAGCCCACAGGATACCACAGCCACATGGGTGGGCCTCAGTGTGGCATGGACCTGAGAACTATGTGTTCTGAGGTGTTTATGCTGTTATAGAGTTCTGCTGTGCTTGCTGCCCTCATATCCATTCTAATTTAAGAATTATATGAAAACTCAAAGGGGGCTTCGAGTCCCTCACTCAGCAGTATCTCTAGTATTCACAATAATAGTGCTTGATCTCTTTTAGGCATCATTGCTGGAGCAGATTCATGATCTAATCACTACCCAACAGAAGCACTTAGAGACATAACTTGTCAGCATTGACCACCACTCTTAGAAAGCATTTCGAAAAAATAAAATTATTAGTAAAGCTAGGTTGAGATATTTTTGCTACTGGATCTGATGTAGAAAATCTTAGGGGACAATCTGAAGTTCAGAAAAGCACAGTCTTATTATTTAAGCTAGGGACCTTTAATGGTCAGGGAACAAGAACAATGGCTGCACTGGCTGACATGACTCTCACTGAGGCTAAACTGGTGATGATTGATTTCTTACACCCATTTTTGCCCTCGGCTTCCTGATATGATTTAATAAGAATTGCTGGTGAGTAGGTATACATTGTAAAGTAGATATGACTGATTATTATATAAGAGGTTAGATTTGTGATTCTTTTAAGATTCTTACATGATTACTTTTGAAGATAAATAATAAAATAATTACTCCTTTGTTTGTAACTACAAATTGCTGCATGCTAGTAAGAAAAACTGGCTGAGAAATGTGTCCTGCTTGCTTATACTTTGTTGATCTATAACAAACTGCTTAGTTATGACTGTGTGTGGGTTCTTGGGAATATTTTGTTTTCTTTACCTGTATTACATAATATTATTTCTTGTAAAGGTACTGGGAAACATATTGTTTTTTTGTCATTCACTAGAAGAAAACTAAAATGTAATCACATTGTAATTTTACACTGTTTGAAAGATTTTGCTGGGATATATAAACTATGTAAGAAAAAATAAAGTGTGTGGGTTGGAACATTGTTCCTTCCATCTCTCAACTATGTATATGTGTAAGGTTTGTGTAAGAGTGTGTTAGAACTTTGTTCCATTCAACAAAACTGTATCTATGTGTATATTTAAAGCTTGTCTGGGTGGGTGTTTGACATTGCTCCATCCACCAGCTATATGTTTATATGTATGAGTATAAGTATGTGGATATGTGAAATGCTTATAGCCTGCCTACTGGAGCTTTGCTCCGTCCATTCTATATGTGAATGTCTGTTATTTGCCTGTTTTTACGCATGCATGTATGTAGAAATTATTGGACCCTGCCGTTTATACCATCCACTTAATGTGTGTTTGGATGCACGTATGAGTGTGTGTGTGTGTGTGTGTGTGTGTGTGTGTGTGTGTGTGTTTGTGTGGGTCTGTGTGTGTGTGTGTGTGTGTCTGTGTGTCTGTGTGTGTCTGTATGTGAATTTTCTCTCTTTCTCACTGACACCAAGGAGTTAAAAGATCTCAAAGTTTTTTTCTGACACATGGAGTACCAGCTCTAGTAAATTAAGCTTTGTTCCCTTAGAGAAAAGCCTAAGTAATTTTTCTAATCATAGGCTATCATTGGCAGCAGTCTTTGTCATTATCTGAATTGATCCCATTAGGGACTCTAAGCACTGACAACCAATGGCTGCCTGACTCAATTTACCCACCTCACAGATCCCAAAACTGTGACATCTTAGTTTTACCCTTATAATTAATATACATTTATTAAATTTTTATAGGAGAAATGGAGACATGACTATTCATTTTACTCTAAGGATCATAAATATAAAAGTTACTCAATCAAACCTCATATATACCTTATAAAAGAGTCATTTCTCTATTTTCTTTGGAAATAAACCTCAAAAACTCTGCAACACGTTGCAGCATTATCCTTGCTACAACACATTGACAAACTATAAACAAAATGTAGAAGAAAATTATAAACACAACTTACAAAAATAATTTAAAGTAAATGGATAACAACTCATATTATTCTATGTTACCCTCAATGTTCCTATATTTTAATCTCTTAATTTACCTTTTTGAAAGCTAGACGATATAGGCACAGATATACTAGGTAGATGATAAGAAGGTAAAGAAACTAGAAAAAATTAAATACTATCAGGAAAGTATAGATTATCTTAATTTCTGCCTCATGCTTCCTTCATTTCATGCAGCTGTTCCATAAGACCTTTAATGTATTGGTACTCAGCTTTGGACTAAGCCCTTGATATGACTTCAATGTTGTACCCTGTGCCAATTATATATTATTAGAATTTTTTTCCTCAGATTGAATACAAGTATTGTACCCTGTATCTTTTATCACTTAGTATTAGTCATATCCTCTAGGCCTACAGGAAACTCTATTCTGTCTTCCACATGACAATTCTTCAGAAAGATGAAGGCAAACAGCATGTCTTTCCATCCTCAGTCTAAGCACCCACAGGAGACGATACTGCAGAATTAATATCACCACGTTACATTTTCCACATACTCACATATCTTATCCTTCCTTACCCCTCTCAAACGCTGTAGAAATAGTAAGGACTTAAAATATATATAAGCTCAATCACTTATTTCAAGTGCAAATGTTCCAGGTAATGAAGTCATACAGCATTTAGACAGAAGAAATCATTGAAGAATCAGTTGTTTACAAATTAGTTTTTCAAACAGTATTCATAGAAATACAACATCTGACTACACACTGAATTTACCATTATTCCTATTAGAACTATATATAGTTAATGATCCTAAAAATATATAAAAGCACCTGGGGACATTCTGACCCTTTAAAAACACTAAATGTATGGTATTAAAAAATAAAACAAACAAACAAGCCAATAAAAAATGGGGTGTAAAACTAAACTGAGAATTCACAACACAGGAATCTTGAATGACTGAGAAACATCTAAAGAAATGTTCAAAGTCCTTAGTGATCAGATAAATGCAAATCAAAGTGACCCTGAGATTCCACCTTATACCAATCAGAATGGCTAAGATCAAAAGCTCAGGTGACAGCACAGGCTGGCAAGGATATGGAGAAAGAGAAACACTCCTCTATTGCTGGTAGGATTAGAAACTGGTACAACCACTCTGGAAGTCAATCTGGAATTTCCTCAGAAAATTAGAAATAGATCTCCCTGAAGACCCAGCAATACCACTCTTGGGAGTATACTCAAAAGCCCCACCATGCCACAAAAGGACATGTTCTACTATGTTCATAGCAGTCTTGTTTGTGATAGCCAGAAGCTGGAAACAACCCAGATGTCGCAAGACAGAAGAATGGATACATAAAATGTGCTTCATTTATACAATGGAATAGTACTCAGCTATTAAGAATGAGGACATCATGAGTTTTTGCAGGCAAATGAATGGAACTAGAAAAATATCATCCTGGGTGAAGTAACTAAGACCCAAAAGGATATGCATGGTATGTAGTCACTAACAAGTGAATATTAGCCAAAAAAAAAAAAGTACATAGTAGAACATGTGCCCTTGTGGCATGGCGGGACATCTTTTGAGTATATTCCCAAATATTGTAGTATTGCTGGGTCTTCAGGGAGATCTATTTTCAATTTTCTGAGGAAACTCTAGATTGATTTCGAGAGTGGTTGTACCAGTTTGCAATCCCACCAGCAATGGAGGAGTGTTCCTCTTTTTCCACACCTTTGCCAGCCTGTGTTGTCACCTGAGTTTTTGATCTTAACATTCTGATATAAAGTGGAATCTCAGAGTTGTTTTGAATTGCATTTCCCTGGTCACTAAGGACTTTGAACATTTCTTTAAGTGCTTCTCAGTCCTTCGAGATTCCTGTTGTGAATTCTCAGTTTAGTTCAATACCTCACTTTTTGATTGGGTAATTTGGTGTTTTGGTGGTTAATTTCTTTAGTTCTTTATACATTTTGGATATTATCCCTCTATCAGATGTGGGGATGTTTTTCCAATCTGTAGGTTGCTGGTTTGTCCTATCTACTATGTCCTTTGTCTTCCAGTTTCATGAGGTCCCATTTATCAATTCCTGATCTTCAAGCATGAGCCATTGGTGTGTTCTGTTTAGGAAATTTCTCCAGTGCCAATGAGTTTGAGGATCTTTCCTAATTTTTCCAGTTTTATTTGGAGGTCCTTGATGCACTTGGACTTGAGCTTTGTGCAAAGTGCCAGATATGTATCTATTTTCATTTTTCTACATACAGACTACCAGTTACATTAGCGCCATTTATTGAAGATGCTTTCTTCTTTCCATTGTATATTGTTGGCTTCTTTGTCAAAGATCAAGTGTTCATGAGTGTGTGATTTTATTTATGGGTCTTCAATTCTATTTTATTGATCAACCCACCTGTCTTGGTACCAATATCATATAGTTTTTAATCACTATTGCTCTGTAGTATAGCTTGAGACATTCTGCCTTCTCTTATTTGTGGATTTTTGAGCCTTGAGAAGATAGTGTCATGTAAGTATCACACTTGTGGATAAGCACTCCACATTCTACAGTTTGATTAGCTGTGAGTTTCTGTGTTAATGACCACCCACTCAACTAAACAGCATCCCTCAAATAGTCTGCGAGTATTCTATAGATATAGAGAGAAGAATTTCAAAGACATTTGGCATGTCCATTTAGGAAAATGATAGTGGGTCCATCCCTGTGGCCTGTATAATTTCACAGAATTGGTTCTTGGCCACATTTATAGTACTTGGCATATGTTTCTTTCTGTGAAATAAGACTTTAAATTCAACCGGAATCCATTGGTTACTCTCGTATCTTACTATGCCTGTTATTACTTATACTCACATGGTTCATACTTTGGTAAGATAGTTATGGCCTTTTTTTCTTAGCAGCCTTCATAACACTTTCTAATATGATGAGAGGTAACCAGTAGGGAAGAAGATTTTTGGTCAGTACCAAATTGATTACTCTACTTTTTCTTTTCTGTCTTTTTCTTTTCCTCTTTTGTGACAGTGTGTATGGGATCTTCAGCAATGGGGTGGAACAGTAAATGAAGAGCAGAGTAATAGCTTGTATTGCTTTTGTTCTCTCCTAGGTATCTCTGTGTAATGAGGGGATGGATATATTCCACCCTTGTACTGGACTTTTCATTCGCAACCTATGTATTCGGAGGTGAGTATATTTGTTTATATGAGGATTATAAAAGAGTAGACAGCACTATGTTTTTTCAAACATCCTTTCAGTTAGTTAACTTTATAGCAAAAGTGTCTTTTGTCTTATCACTGATAGTTCCCTGTCCATTTCACCCTTTTTCTCCTTAGTAACACCTATGTTTTTTCTACTGTCACTGTGTCCCTTCCTTCACATCTTAAAGCCTGGAATTTGAAATAGACTTAGTATCCTTTTTAATTTATAACCCAGTCTTCATACCTATACATAATTGCATTATAGTTTTATAATTTATTCTATAAAATTCTGACATACATGAATTCCTCAGAAACTACTTCAAATATATTTCTTCTTTATTTAGCACCATTATAAGTTTACAGTCTACTATTTTCTGAGGCTTGTTCAGACATAAAAGTTCTATGAGCTGATGGAATTTAAAATACTTAAATGTATCCAAAATATGCAACCAACTCAATTGCTCCTTACAAATTACTTGTCACTTCCATAGCATAATGCAAATGGTGTTCCAGATCTGTCAAGCATTCACTTAAGGTCATTTTTTCTCTCTCACATTGTACTTACAATAAAACATCTGAAGTGATTTTAAAGGTTTAAACTATTAAAACTAAATAATCAACAGTTTAACTCTGATTTCAAGCTGTTACATGAACAATGAATCACTAAAGTTGCCCATTTTATATTAGGTGCTAAAAATGTTTCGTGTAATAAAGTTTATGCTCCTAGTGGTAGTCATTTTTTTTATTTTATTTAGAAAGATTAATTTAAAATCCAGCCAATACATGTTACATGTATTGTAAAATGTGTTTATCACATAGATACTGATTTAAATGTATTACAAATTTTTGATTGATTTTTATCTCTTAATTTTTTTTTACTGCAAAACCAGGTTGAACTATTTTGTACTCATTTTTATGGCTGCATTGTATAAAATTAAGATTTTATCGATTAACAGATGAGTTAGTTCTCTAAGGATCATTTTATTTTATAAATATAAAATTTTATAAAATATAATTTGGAATAGACTATATAAAATAATTTTAATCACATTCATCTTTATTAGTTTAGGGCTAAATTTACTTTATTTCTTGTAATGTGTATCTCTACTAGAGATTTTTACAAGTGTTTTTGTTTTGTTTTGTTTTGTTTTGTTTTGTTAGGAGATATGTGCTGAAAGGACAACTAACCCAGCATAAATCCTTATTGTGTTCAAATAACAATGTGTATATTCTGTGATATATAATACATACACATCTACATTAAACTTTCCTGTTACTATAAAAAATACCTGATCAAAAAAAGTTAAAGGAGAATATTATTTGGGGTCATAGGTACAGAAGTTTCAGTCCATCACAGCAGCAGAGGAAGGGATGAAGGACCGGGCTTGTTCAATTCATGGTAACCAGGAAGCAAAGGCAAAGGATGACTGAATTCCTAAGCTCACTTGCTTTCCTGTTATCTCATCGATGTCTTCAGTCCATTGGGTCATACCACTCAAATTTATAATACATCTGCCTTCTTAAATCAGTCTTCTTAAGAAATATTCTCTAGTATGCATCAAGAATCTTTGTCATTAATGTCTGTAGTGTTTATAAATTCTTGATGTATAACCACTGACATGTAAACAAGAACATCTCACAGGAGCTTTCTTTACTTGAATGATGGCATGAAGGTTAATCTTTATTGGTTACTTGGCTGTATTTACAATAGCCTAGGACAGGGCACTTAAATTTTTTCTATTCTTGAGCATTTTCTGCCTGAAAAACTTTTATCTTGCTCCATCTATATAGGCATATGAAGGATATTATAAATCAAACACTTACTGATAATCATAGCGAAATGTATTTGAGAGAATTTGTTAAAAACAGAAGCATAGCAATGAATTAAAATGAATGCCCTTGCTTGTTTTTATGTAAGTATTTCAATCTTCGTTCAATATATGTTATTACATGACACAGATAACCTACAACATTTTCAGAGTTGAACTGTATTTTGTTTTGTTTTTTTAAATAATCACTGTTATGGAGAAGAATCTGCAAAAACGTGTAGAAGAACACAGCTGAAATATATTCAGATTCATGTTAGAAATTGTTAAAAAAAATTCTGTACTAACAGAATTCCCTTTACTGAAGAGAATTCTTCAGGTTCCCTTTTCCCACTGTTGGACATTTCAGCTAAGGTCACTCTCATTGATCCTGCGAGCTTCTCACTTCCTAGGTCTCTGGGACTTTATAGAAAGTCTCCCTATCCCCCACCCCGAGAAGTTGAATATTTCTATTCTTTTTCAGGGACATCTAGGCTTCTCTCCTGTTCCTCCCCCCTGCCTGATGCTGTTCAAGCTTCCTTGTTTGGGACTTCCTTCTTGTTAAGCTTCATGTGGTCTATTCATTGTATCAAGGATATTCTATATTTCTTGGCTAATTAACCACTTATAAGTGAGTACACAGCCTGTATGTCCTTTTGAGTCTGGGTTACTTTTCTCAGGATGATATTCTCAAGTTCCATCTATTTGCCTGAAAAAAATTTACGATTTCCTTTCTCTTTTTAAATAGCTGAATAGTATTCCGTTGTGTGAATGAAACACAAGTTTTGTATCCATTCTTCATTTGAAGGACATATGGATTGATTCCAGCTTCTGGCTATTACAAATAAAGCTGCCATGAATAAATGTGTCCCTATAGTATGGTGGAGCACTTTTTGGGTTTATGCCCAAGAGTGATATAGCTGAGTGTTCAGGCAAAACTATTTCCAATTTTTTGAGGAAGCGCCAGATTGACTTCCAGAGTAGTTATACCTGTTTGCGATTATAATGTAGACACATATCTCCTTTCTCTTTTCATCTTCCAAAAAACTTTTTGTTCACTTTGAAGAATTATTTTTATGTATATAATTATTTTAACTGTACATATGCCATTGGTAGCATATGTGTGTAATACTTGAGCACATCAGAACTGATAGAACTGGAGATTTGTGTGCTTCTCTGTGAGCACAGTTAACTCCTGGGTCTTCTTCAAGAAAGTCAATTGTTTCTAACAGCTGACCTAACTCTGTAGTTCCTGTGAAGCTACTTTGTTTCTATAAATGAAGTTCATTATGCAAATGAGCTGAAGGTAACTGAAAGATGAGCATGAAATAGACTGTGATGCAAAATATTACTGTATTGTGTATCATTAATTGCAAATCTAACCAGAAGTTTCATGGTTCACAGAAAGCTGACTGACTTGGTATTCAATATTTGTATGGTAACAAACAATGATATTAGATGATATTTACCTGAACACAATGAAACATTGTTTACCAATTGCCTAATTAACATTTTTGCCAATAACAATAGTGTACTATTTAAAAAAGAGAGATAGAAATATGTCAAGCAGTTTCAAAACTAATACACATAAATTTACATTATCGCAAATATTTTGAGGTAGACTCAACTCTCATCCTTTCCATTTATTTGTTTATTTCACTTTGAAGTTATTTATTGCTTATAAAGAGCCTTTCTTTCATGTGTCATTGTTTTCGTAGGTCATCATGTGACTTTATTTGTTAATAAGAATGAATTTTTCATTTGTCAGATGTAGATTCTAAGGCACAAGTGTGCACATCTGTAACACATGTGTCCTATTAAGATAGGATGAATGATTGCTGCATGTATTAAATTATTGTTTCTTTCATAAAAACAGAAACAAACCACTTAAAATGAGGGAACACTCACTTTGAATATGCTTTAATAGATGTAAACACTTGTTTTCTTACTCCATTGCTATGTGGTTCAGGTAAGTCAAGATTTCATGGTCTCATGATAACCAAAATGCAAAGAGTAAGCAGGTATGGTACAAAGACAAACTACAGTTTTTCAAGGTAGGTATGGATCTATGTCCTCTAATCCAGTCATATCTCTTAACAACCTATCTGCGGATTAAGCCACTAATGAAAGTAGCTTTTCATGGTACAATCATGGATCAGACTTGTAATATTTGAGCCACTTGGGACTACTTTATATCTGAAGCATAATATCACAGAAGATAATTTTAAAGTTCAAAAATTCCAAAACAGGTAACTTAGAGGTAGTGGTTATGAATTTACTTTTCCTATTGACATATCTGTTTAGTGTATGGAGTTCTGAAAAATTTATACAAATATTTAAAACTCATGAATTTTATGTAAGAATACCTATTTCAAAATTGATATTCTAAAATGGTACTATACTGTTGGCAGTGAGAATGAGCTCCCCTCCCCCATAAAAAAGGCATGTCCCACTCAGGTAGCTAGCATTTCTAAGGCTAGTTGACTACAGAAATTACAGAAATATGCCTGCTTTCCTTTTGGAATAAGAATTTCAAATAAGGTTTTGAATAAGAATAATGTTCTACCTGTCCACTTTTTGTTTCTAGACTATGTATTATTTTCTCTGTTGAGTTTTGGTCTATTGTTATAATAAGCATTTCCCCCTTGAAAAACCCACTCAAAACATGTCACTCCTTGAGGTAAAGGACTTTTAAAAAAATGATTTTTTGTTTTATTTTCTCTGATTCACAAATTCAATGAACTTTTCCGTATTGTCTACTCGATGTGTTGCATTTGAGCTGGAAGAAAAAATAAAATAAAAATATTCCCTGATGGAGAATTTTAGTGTATATTTGAATGGGTTGATGTGTTCTATTTCTTTGTAGGTTTTGTACAATAATTTTAACAAGCATTAATTAGCTTATTATTCAATCCATATACTAATGGTGAATATTTTTCCATAAGCAAATCTGCCATTGTAATATTTAAGTGGAATTTAGAAGTTTATAGATCAGATCAGATACAAAAAATAACTAAAAAGAGTTTTGTAATTGTTCCAAATTTTTCTACTCTCTCATGTAATTTTGACAGTAACTTATTATTAATGACTCATTTTTATATTGTGCTTAAAGTAGTCACATTCTTTTGTGGAAGAAATGTTTTTCTAAAGTCACATTGCATCAGTTCTTATGATGTTTAATTAAGTCAACATTCTAATAATAGGCGCATATGATAGAAAAAAAGATTCTTCATCATTAATTACACATATGTGTGTGTATGCAAGTGTGTGTGTTTATAGGTGTTCAGAATGATGTGGATTGATCAATATTCTGTCTTTCTCAATTATTATCTATCTCATTTTAGTTAGAGTGTCTCACAGAACATGGGTCTTGATGATTGGTGAGACTGGATAGCAGTGAGATCCAGGGATTTCTCTTCCCTCCTGCCCCCCTTTTGCCCAACAGCCTTGTGATACAGATGTGTCCTCTTATGGCTCTTTTTTTGGTCCAAGAGATGTGAAGTCAGATTTTCCTGAATGTGTAAGAAAATGCATAAGCCATAACTAAAGCCCCAGTCTTTTGTATTTTTGATAAAATAACAATAGATCATGCATAAACAACCAGAAGTTTATTTAGTATTTTTCTTTTAATCTAGAAAGCAAAAACAAGGCTTCATGATAGCCTTTTTAACACAGGCGATCATGAAGCGTGGGTTAGATTTGTACTTGCTATGAAGTTGAAGATGACTTTGAATTTCTGCTCCTCCTGCCACTCCTACAGAGTGCAGGGATTACAGTCAGGCACTACAATGCCTGGTTTATAAAATGCTTGAGATTGAATTCAGGGTCTTGTGCATGACAGGCCAAAATTCTTCCTACTGCTGCATATTCAGGCAGGTGTTTCATTTATAACAGTACTGATTATATTAATGATTATACCTGCTTCATTATCTAATCACATCCCAGGGGTCTCATTTCCCTATTCCATCACAGTAAATCATTAACATTTTCAGAGACATACAGCTTCAAACCACAGCAAGCAAGTTAAACAACAAAAATAGTGAACTCTTGGAAAATTTATAACTCATCAGGTCAGGGAAGATATAACTTGTTATATCGAAGTAGACTAACTTATTGAGAGAATTTCATTATCTCAGCTGAGGTTGAGATAGATAAAAATTAGAAGATATGATAGGATGAAGTATATAAAAACAAGAAACTTATATTAAACAAAAAAAAGGAAAAATTTATGTAAAGGTATGGACAAACATTTGTTACTTTAGATTTCTGAAAGTGCCCAATCAAGTTTAGTCCCAAAACATCTGCTCTCAGAAATGCTTTATTTTGAAGGAATTACTTCCTTAGACATAATATCCCCAATGGCTTACATTTCCCATTTGAACTGGAATTAATTAATTCAAGCAATTTCACAGGTATCCCTTAAAGAAATTTTTGCTATGATGTTATTGATATTATACTGTGGAACTAGAGACAAAAGTATGAATTCAACAGTTTATCTTTCTCTTCTACATTTCCTTTAATGTGTCTTCACAAATACTGGAGGAGAAATAATGAAAGCAAAAATATTTGATTCAAAAAATGATAAAATATGTTGAATGAAATGTTTCAAAACCTTTATTTGATGAGTGTTAAACTCTGAGTGCACCTGCTTAATAGAATAATGTTTTGATCATTTTTTTAAAAAAAAACTATTAAACCAGAGTCAGGACTTTTATTTACACAGTTTCCAAATCAAAGTAGCAAATAATTGTATATCAATCTTGGTAAAAAAATAAAAAAACTTTTTTTCCACAATTGCCACTACCTATCTAGTCATCTCTGACAACTGGCAGAAATCAAGGCTTGCTATGTTTAAAGTGATTCATTTCCTTTCTGTGACGAGCTTCCTTCATGACACACTGCTCCTGAATGTAGCTGTCGATAGATTTTGGTAGATGTTGGCAGTGAGCAATCAGTTTTACATGTGGATGATATTGAAATTTTTCCTTTAACTTCTAGTTATAGTCATTTGCTGATTTATTCATGATGTAAGCACACCCAATTTTTCAGAAGCATTAGCATTACACAACCAGATGATCATTTCATCAGATCTGTACATAATGTACTTGTTATCAGAAGTCCATTTTACACAAATAACATATTGCATTTGTTTTGTATGGTACACTTCCATGCTTTGGGTTTGTCCACAGTAAAAACTCAAATAGATTTCTGGAAACTGGCAGACACAAATTTCTTCCTAATGGGAGAATAGTCCACACCAAGCACTGCAGACACATGACCTTTGTGGACCATAACAGGAGTGTTCGGTGCTCACATATCAAAAGTATACAAGCTATAATCTTCATTTGTTGCAATAAAATACAAAGCTTCTGTAGGGTTCCAACAGATTGTATTTGCTTTCATATCCAGGATAACCATTTTTAAAGGAGTAGCTTGCCACGTGCCATACAGTACAATATTCCTATCAGATGCATAACTTCCCAATAAAAATATCTCAATAGAGTTAAATATAACACTATTTATACTGTCAAATCCCCAATTCATTGATCACACAGATGTCTACTTGTTGTCCACAAGTGGTAAACACAGGGACTTTCCAGTGATACTCAGTGCCAGCATACTTTGTCTTTCTTAAATATTGTGTGCGATGGCTCCTCTTCCTCTCCATAACCTGGTCCATCCATTTCCCACTTCTTCTCAATTTTCATATCCTTCAAAAGTGACTGCATATTCCTTATCTGAAACCTTCATGTTTCTGGTCGTGAGCCTAGCCATTAATGGCTGAGCCATCTCTACAGTGACAGCAGATGCTGGCAAGGTTGTTTAGAAAGAGGAATACTTCTCCATTGTTGATGGGATTGCAAGCAGGTATAACCACTCTGGAAATCACTCTGGCAGTTCCTCAGAAAATTGGACATAGTATTACCTGAGGACCCAGTTATACCACTCCTGGGCATATACTCAAAAGATGCTCCAACATATAACAAGAACATATGCTCCACTATGTTCATAACAGCCTGATTTATAATAGCCAGAAGCTGGAAAGAACCCAGATGTCCTTTAACAGAGGAATGGATACAGAAAATGTGGTACATTTACACAATGAAGTATTACTACACTATTAAAAACAATGAATCCATGAAATTCTTAAGCAAATGGATGGAACTAGAAAATATCATACTGAATGAAGTAACCCAATCACAAAAGAACACACATAGTATCCACTCACTGATAAGTGAATACTAGCCCAAATGCTTGAAATACCCAAGATACAATTCACAGATCATATGAAACTCAAGAAGAAGGAAGACCAAATTGTGGATGCTTCAGTCCTTCTTAGAAGGAAGAACAAAATACTCATGGGAGCAAATACAGAGACAAAGTACGGAGCAGAGACTGAAGGAAAAGCCATCCAAAGACTGCCCCACCTGGGGATACATGCCATATGATGTCACCAAACCCAGACAAGAAGTGCTTATAGACAGGAGCCAGAAATAGCTGTCTCCTAAGAGGATCCGCCAGAGCCTGGCAAATGCAGAGGCAGATCCTCACAGCCTACCATCTGACTGAACACAGGGTCCCCAATGGGGTCCTCAATGGAGGTCTTAGAGAAAGGACTGAAGAAGTTGAAGGGGTTTGCAATCCCACAGAAAGAGCAATAATATCAACCAACCAGGTTCCCCAGAGCTCCCAGGAACTAAACCACCAACCAAAGAGTACACATGGAAGGACCCATGGCTCCAGTAGCAGAGGATGGCTTTGTTGGGCGACAATGGGAGGAGAGGCCCTTGTTTCTGTGAAGGCTCAATGCCCTAGTGTAGGGGAATGCCATGGTGGGGAGGAGTGAGTGGGTGGGGTAACACCCTCATAGAAGCAGGGGAGGGGGTTTGTGGGGGTAAGCAGGAAATGGGATAACATTTGAAATGTAAATAAAGAAAATACCCAATTTTAAAAAAGAAACCTTCATGTGATTGTATAGTTTAGATATATGTTTATTTAGTCAAGTTTCGAATTTTAACCACTCTATCACATGTCTCAGAAAGGACGGTAGCCAGGCTCCTTGGATGCTTTGCCCAGCAATTGACTGCAACATGGTGACCATCCAAGGAAGCAAGGAATGGATTTGCTCATTTTCCAATTTGGTAGCATTTTCATATTCGTGTGGGACTTCAAAAGGATGTAAAATAGGATCATCATTTCTTGAAATTCTTTTCATGTCCAGTTTGGTATAGCAGACATAGTTGTCAGGGTTCCAGCTCAGCATTTTCAACCTTAGCTTGGCAGCTCTGGGTCTTGGATTCCATGAACCTTTTGCCTGGTTCAGCTTAACTTGACCTCTATACAGGCACACTACTTCACATGTTGGTCATTCTTAACAGAATTGAAGACTCTTTAATTGAAAATCTCCAATCATTAAAACAGAACTTTAGAATTCTTCATTAGTCAACTTATTATACAAAATACCAAAAATACACCGATGAAAATTATATTTAATGAGACACTTTCTTCTTAGAAGCCCTTATTTTTAACAAGGAGGTGACTGCTTTGAAATTAAAGATTATTTACCTTACATAAAATGTTTAGACTTCAAAATTTTCATTTGTTTTCATCGATCTTTCCAGAGTCTGAAAGCCCAGCAACAGTATCCCTACTCCGAGTAATTAAGAAAGATCTACTTTCTTTTGAGAGACCATGATGCAATATCACATCCATCATAAATTAACCTCATTTACATCTGAATTGTTGAGTGTTTTGCTCACTGTAAGTGGCAGCAGAAGACTCTAGACTTGCTATTTTTTTAAGGGTTATTTTCCTTCCCCATCTTTAACACACATTTTAGATTAAAGGTTTTGATGGTGGATTGATGTCTGTCTCTTTCCTCTGGAAGTCCTAAAGATGGAGCAGAGACTGAAGGAACAGTCATCCAATCATTGCCCCAACTTAAAATCCATATCATGTGAGAGTCAAACCCTGACACTATTATGCTTTGCTTGCAGACAGGAACCTAGTATAACTGTCTCCAGAGAGGTTTCATACAGCAGCAGATGGAAACAGCTGCAGAGTCCCACAGCCAAACATCAGTGGGAGCTCAAGGAATCTTGTGGAAGAGTGGGAAATATAAGTTAACAAGTTGGAGGGGACAAGGACACCACAAGAAGACCTACAGAGTCAACTAACCTTGGACCATGATGGCTCAAAGAGCCTGGGCTAAGAATCTAAGGATCATGCAGGAACTGGACCTAGACTCCTTACACATTCGTAGCAAATCTGCAGCTTATGAGTCACCTAACAAATGGATCAAGGGCTTTCTCAGTCTCTGGTCCCAGGCATTGGATCCCCTTCACCACCTCCTCTACTGAGACTTCCTGGTTGAACCTCAGTGGGAGAGGATATGCTGAGAACAACTGGGAATAGATGCCCCAGGGTAGGCTGGTACCCAAGAGGTGCTCCCATTTTCTAAGGAGAGGATGACAGGAAATGGGAAAAACAGAGTGGAACTGGGAATAGAGGAAGGAGAGTCGCTGTGAGCAGGATGCAAAGTGAATAAAAAATTAAAATAAAAAAGAACTATTTTTCAATCTCATGGCTATAGGCTCCCATCTCTCTGTTTTGTCTTTCTGTTTGTCTGTCTGTCCAACCATTTATGCATTTTCTAGATGAATTTTGAGTTTGCAGTGTCCTTATAAGTTCTAAATGAATATTGTATTAGGTTTATAATTTAGGAAGAGAATTTCCTTCACTAGTTGAGTGCTTTCATTCACATTTTCCTTTAATTCATTGGAATTTCTTATGAGAGTTTTGGCTGATGGGAGCCCACTCTCAAATTGCTCATTGGTAAGCCTGTATGTTGGACTTTAATTAATACAACTTTGTATAAAAATATAAATTAAATGTCATTGTCCCTCTGTGAAATACAATTTCTGTTCTCTGGTTACTGTTTTTACCACAGTTGCACAAGTCTTAAAACACTAAGATAGTTTAAAATCCTCTAACACTGCTTTTCTCCTGGAAAAGTAAATTTTATTTCTATTTTAAGGTAAAGGGGCATGTGTATGCATGAATATGCATACAAAGTCATATTTTCTCTTATGGAAGATACATGATGTTCCAATATAAAATATTTTAAAAGCAGGGACATATTTCCTGCAAGCTTTAAGCCAACAGTTTAAAAGCAAGATTCTTTTGAGAAATACTAATATTCTGTTAGACAAATGACATTCATAGGACACTCCTATTATCTGTGCTTTCTGCAGGTTACTGTATTATTTTTGGATGCTTGGATTTCATACAGTTTTCAGTTATTTAATTGTGGGAGGTAATTGGTACATTTGATTACTATAACCATCACAACTACCAGATATGTATAAAATGTACTTCTTTTTATAATGTGTTACTAAATTTTAGACTTTAATGTCAGATTTGATTTTTTTGAGCAAACGTTTACCTATCAGCTGGAATAAAAGATAAAAGTTTAGTACTTCTAATTATTGTATAATGAAAAGACATCTTAATGCTAAATATTAAATAATAGTTTTATAGAGCTTAATTCTTACAGAAAGTATACATTATAATATTTAAAAGTATACATATATCAATACACAGTATAATGATTAAAAAGATACATATGTCTAGTACTTGAGTGAAGAAATAAATTAGCAGAAGGAGAAAAGTAAAAGGTAGCCCTAACATTAATATATACCTTCCAAAAATATATTAATGCTTTACCATAGTTTGTTTGTAGGTTTTGAATAAAGACAATTATAGCTGAAAATGTTATTCAGTTGGTAATGAGCTTGCCAAGAATACATGATGTCTTGAGCCCTAAGTTTGTTTCCTAGCACTGTACAAACTGTGCATGGTGGCACATGCCTGAAATCTAAGCCATCTAATCATGGATACAAGAGAATCAGAAGTTCAAGGTAATAGTTGTTTATACATCAAGATGAGCAACATGAAACCCTGTCTCCAAAAGTGATTAATTTTAATATTAACCATCTTAATATTAATATTAATCAATTGACATTATTGAAATTTCTATAACGCTATATGGAGGTAGTATTCATTACATCATTCTTTTTAGTTTTTTCATTATATTATATTCCTATGATCAATTATGCTGCTTATTCATATTTAGGTTATTTTCTAATGCACAACTAGTAAGTGGAACACTGATATAAATTTTCTTGTACAAATACCCTTGTAGCCATATTTAATTCAAGTAATTAGACTTTGCAAGGCTCACATTTAGAAATTTTATAATTGGGAACATGACTATTCAATTTTATTAAATGATGTTAAATTACCTTCCAAATATACATTTGTCCTTATTTTGTCTCTTTCTTATTAATTACATGCCTTAAAATACTCAGAACACAAGGCTTTTATGCCTACATGGCCAGGACATATTTCATTTTATTCTGAGCCTTCATAATAGTATGTATAGTATGATGTGATAGATGTAATTTCTTTTTATTGTAAGAATTTTGTTCTTATACATGAATTTTCTCAAAAGATTCTCTTGTAACTTAAAGCATTATTTCTAAGAACTTACTCGAATATTTCTTTATATTCTTTATGCACAAAATTTATTTAGTCTGTGAACAAAAATAGGTTTACTTTTACAAATACATAAAGCAAGTAATAAAAAAAGACTAATATGTTTCTTGCCTTACTCTGCTTTTTAGAACTTACAAGACAATGGTATTTTTCCATGTTTATTGTATTTATAGCCTATGTTTGTACTTTAATTTGTTAAGCTGCTGAGTCATACTAATGTATGGCCTTTTGTAAATACAAAACTATATGTCTGGTTATGTCCATTTATTTATTCAAAACTACAATAATTCCATCCTCTTTATAATTAATTAAACTTTGTCGCTCTTTCTTACTCTCACACACACATATGTATGTCACATTAACTTTGTCCATTCTTCTGCTTACAGATACTAGCTAATTCTGTGAATTTGTCACTATGCAGTATTGAAAGAACACTGATGTTCAAGTATCTCTATAACTTGATCTAGATCAACAGAGATATATTTCTAAAAGTGATAAAGCTTCTCTATTGTATTTATAGTTTTAGATTTTTTTGAGGAAATTCACAATACATTTTTCAGTTTATATTCACATCACCCTTTCTCTGCATCCTCAATTGCATTAGCTGTAAATTGTTTTCAAAACCACAGCCTTACTAGTGGTAACTGATTCTAAATGTAGCTTTGATTTATACTTTCATGACTGCTAAGGGTGTTGTACAAACTCTTATTGTTCACTTTTACTTTACTTATTTATTTTTAAAATTATCATTCGCCTGTATATTGAATGAATTTTGCTCAGGAATCTTTTAGCTATTCACTGCTTTTCCTTATTCATTTTAGGTTGCTTTTATTGTTTCTGTAAAAAGTACTAATAGAATTTTGAAAAATATGGCAAGAAATTTGTAGATAATTCTTTGTCAATATATTAATTTATACTATGCTCATTCTAAAGATTGATGATCATGGAAGTGCTTTATATTCTCTATTGCCTTCTTCAACTACTTTTTTCAATGCCATAAAGTTTATTTGTAGAGTTCTCACTTCCTCGTCTAGATTTACTTCTAGGGATTGTTACAGGCAGACAATGAGAGGATAATATGTTTTTCACCTGCTTTGCTTTATTACAACAATAATGTATTTCAATTAATTAATTACATGGAAAATGTACATAACATAGGTTTCTTCATGTGATCTTTTTATATACATTTATGTTTCTCTTTCCATCCATCCAAATGTTCTAGAAGTGACACCTATCTTCATTCTGGGAGTGACCAAAAGAGCCATTTTATTTAATGGGAGAATTGGTTCTAGACCTAATACACTGAAGAAAGACAAACTAGTAATGTGAAGAAAATGCTAAGTAAGATATCCATCTTCACTGATGGATTTTTGATTCAGCCTTAAGAGGGGCACACTAACTCAGTCGCTAGCAAAAGGGTTTCCCTATTAGCCAAATTTGTAGCAATTAACCCTTCAAATGAAAAATTTATGTTAACAGATGACACTTGGAAAATATTAATCTATATTTTTGTTCTTCAATCAATAAACTTATGAATAAATTAACCTATAAATGGAATCATAATTAAAGCAGATTATCATTTTAGTAATGAATGAACTTCCTAGAATTATTGTGATTAAAGATCACCAACCCAGTCTCAAAGCTAATCATATGATATGCATGTGTTGAACCCCTCCAACTGTCAAGCTACCTGAAAAACATGTCAAAAGAATGAACTATTTCAATCTGAAAAATTCTAATACAGCGAAACAGGCAAACATTGTACAAAATGCTGGATTATATTTTATATTAGAAAAATAAATTGACAAGATTGAGAAAGTTTGAACAATGTAAATTAAATTCTGTATTAGTGAGTAGTATACAATCATATAGTACATTGTCTCAGATGAATGTTATAGGTTACATCATATTTTAGGGAACTGCATGCTAAAAAAGTTTAGAAGATACTACTTATTGGCAAATTACCCAGAGAGCAACTATACATGTCTATATTAAAAATAATATACATATGATGGAAATGAGAAAATGGAGAAATACAGTAAAATATTGAGCATCAGAAGATTTTTTGAATTTGGAAAGACTTTATAAGACCTTTTCTAGCAGGGAGCATGGTATTTAGTGTTATTGCATTATTGAGTCCTTTTTGTGATCAAGGAAAGGTTTCTAATGGGAAGTGCAATTTGGTACCTTATAAGGTCCTTTCTTAACCACTAAGTGATATGAGAAAAGGCCTCATCTTAAGTCAGTCACTTAAATGTGTGACTCTTGTAAAATCATAAGACAAATTGAATACCTCCAACATACAATGAAATAGAATATTCATTCTCATTTAGAATTTGAAAAACAGGGTACAGTGAGGAAAGACTAAACCAAAATACCAAGACACCAATTCAGCAGAGCAAATACTAAATCCTCTGTCTTAGTGTATAAGAGCTTCAGCTTCAAAGGGCATAGATGCTTTCACCTCTTCAACTTTGCTGCCTGCATCCTGGACATCTTTCCTGGACTGGTTCCATGGCCTATATGAAGCTCTCCTTGGCAGTGTCTCATAACTGTGTGAAAAAGGAGGCAATAATTTTGTAAGAGCCAGTGAGGATTGATGTCAGTAAGGAAACAGTGTCTTCTTTACACAACAGGAATGATTTCCATAATAATTCACAGAGACTGTGGCAACACACATTCTGAAGCCACATGGGATGATCACACTGAACCCGAAATGGACATGGGCTCACAGCCCTAACCAAGAATATATCTGATTATTACACACCCACAAAGGAAAAAAAGTTTTCTTCAATGGAGTCTCACTGGGTATATTATTAACCAAACTTCTACACAGGCCCCATACCCAGGAGTAATTGATCAACTCAAAGGAACTCAATGGTATTTTTGTACATTTTCTCTCATATTGGTTGGTTTGAGCATTTCAATATTTTACTATTGTTTTGTTTGTGTATTATGGTTCATAATGAGTTTTTTTTTAATTTATTTTTTTCACAAATCGTAATTCATTCACACAGGGGTTATAAACACAGAAAGGCAGGATGTGGGGAAGGGAATGACACTGGAGTGTGGGTGTTCAGGGGGAATACAGATATCTTCAGAACCGGGTATTGGCTGGGTGAAGGTTGAGGGGACAAGTCACTATGACTCTGCCTGTGACTCGCTTGAACTTATCTAAGTTGATATTGTCTGCCAAGGCTACCTATTTACAAGGTCTATGACTACACAGGCTTCTAGATTTCCACAAAAGCTGCCTGTTGACATTAGCTTACAGCCATCTGTTTCAATGTTTTCCACTGAGACCCAAGATTTGGTGTTAGTATACATGTATGACAGGCTTATTGCTGATTTTAGGCCTCTGGCTGATTTTAGGCCTTCAGTGTGTAAGCAGGGCTGCCCCTGACATCTCCTCCCTTCTCTAAGTATAGAACGGCTGTGGCAATTCTAATCTTGCAAGGGTGGGGATAGAGACCTGACATCCAGTAATTGAAGGGGACCTTGTAATGGCTCCGGTCCCCCTGTCTTTGGCCAGTGAGACATGAGGGCCGTACCCATCCTGATGTCTTTTTCCTGGAGAGGGGATACTTTTGACAGCAAACCCTATGGAGTCAGGCTTGTCCCTCAGGGAACCCAGAGAGATATTTTTAACTTTTATTTATATTTCCTTGCAGTGCTTAGCCTCGCAGCCTAAGCAAGAATTCAGATCACCTGTCAGAGGGGGTTCCGGGTGGCCCCTCTCTGCTTGGTCTAGGGGCAGAAGTCCCTCCTTTTAGGTTGGGTGGAGATGGGTTTTGGAAACACCCTGTATAAAGTAACAACCTCATCTTGAGTCTCGTGGTCCTCCATACCTAACTTATGATAATGTATCTGAATAGGTTTTGCTACCAAATTATTTATCTGTTATATCACAGAGTTAGTCCGCCTATTTGAAGCCCAGGGACCAGCAGAAATAAGCAAAAAGGAACCAAACAATGGTCCCAAGATGGGAGGAAGTAGGGTTGACAATATTGGAGAGGCTGAAAACCAATTCTTGTACCAGCATTCATCTGTCTCTTTCTCTCTCTGATTTTTCTCAGGGCCTTCACTGACCTATTTTATGCTCTCTTTAACCCTCCTTGTCTTGTCTATGTAAAGGCAACCTTCTTCTTTAAGGGCTGTACACAATCAAGGGCTGTACACAGCCTTTTCTATTGTGATAGAGTAAATCAAGTCCCATAAGGATCTCTGTGATTTTAGGAGATCTCTTCAGACAGTGAGACGAGGGATTTCTTCAGATTAGTTATGTCAATCTCTAGCTGTTTGATGTTCTTGTCAGTGGATCTTCAAAGGTCTTAGTAGTATAATTTCAAAGGCCAGCTTCTGGATTAGAACTTCTAACAGCAGATATCACGGTTGATTCATTTTTCCCTGGAAAAGAAAAAGAAGGGAATTCTCAGGGAGATTTCTCTTCCCTGGATGTCAATTGTTATTCATCTTATTTATGATTGGGCCAGGCTTTGTGGGGGTATCTATTTATTTCATTAATCTTTTTGGTAGCCGGTTAGCTGTGCCTTCTGTTGTATCAAACAGGCATATCAATCCTCTGCCCCGTAAGGGAACTGAAGCTGGGCCATTCCTTTAAGGGTAAGAGGGTTCTTCTCCTTATCTGTGGCAAAGTTTTTGTTGGTCTCAGTGGTGCCAGAGGCAGTCAGCAGCAGATTTGCCATGAGCTTTCAGCTTTAGAGAGATAAAAGTGAACAAGTCATGATGGAGAGTATTTCAGGGGAACTTCTTCTGGTGTGGGGGGTACCGTTCCCCCTCTTTTATTTTTAAAGCCAATTTTTCAGAGTTCTTGTAAAATCAGGGCAGAAGCACCAACAGTCGCTCCTTCCAGACTCAGAGAATCATGAAGACCCTATTTAAAGTTATATAAATCTATATTAACAATCTTTTGTCAAAGGACTGTTATATCACCGCCGACAACTAATCAGGCTATATAATATATCGATTAGTAATAGCTTCTTCTACTTTTTGTGAGATTACCTCTCTTTTGTCAATTAATTGTTGAGGAAAATTAGGATTTACATCTCTCTTGAGAATATTGAACAGAGACTTAAATTCTTTTGTGGAGAGCTTAAAATAGGATCTTAGCCAATTAGCAACTCCTAGAAACTTTTGAAAATTACTTAAAATAAGTAATCTCTCTCTCTCTCTCTCTCTCTCTCTCTCTCTCTCTCTCTCTCAACCCTTTATAAGTGGGTTTTTTTTTTGTTTTTTTTGTTTTGTTTTTTTTTTGTTGTTGTTTTTGTTTGGATAGTATACGTATTTACTTTTCAATATTATCTTTTCTCCCATTTTCCCCCAAAACCACTTATCCCATACCCTCTCCTCCTATTTTTACAAGGGTGTGCTCCAAACATCCTCCCAGTCCCATCTCCCTGCTCTTGAATTCCCAAACAGTAGAGGATCCAAACTTTCGGGGACCATGGCCCTCCACTTCCACTGAAGTCTGACATGGTCACCCTCAATTACCTATACAGGTGGAGACATGAGTCCCTCCCTTTGTGCTCTCTACCTGGAGGTATAGACTTTGGGAGCTCTGGTTAAAACTTTTGATATTCCTTCTAGAAAGACCAGAGCACCAACATTTTGGTCTTCCTTCTTCGTCATGAGTTTTATGTGGTCTATACATTGTTTCTTAGATATTGTGAGCTTTTGGGCTAATATCCACTTATCAGTGAGTGCATACCATGTATGTTCTTTTGAGATTGGGTCACCTTACTCAAGATGATATTTTCCAGCTCCATCCATTTGCCTAAGAATTTCATGAACTCACTGTTTTTAAGAGCTGAGTAGTACTCCATTGTATAAATGTACCACATTTTCTGCATCCATTCTTCTGTTGAAGGGCATCTGGGTTCTTTCCAACTTCTGGCTATTATAAAGAAGGCTGCTATGAACATGGTGGAGCATGTGTCCCTGTTGTATGTTGAAACATCTTTTGGGTATATTCCCAGGAGTGGTATAGCTGGGTACTCAGGTAACACTATATTCAATTTTCTGAGATACTGCCAGACTGATTTCCATAGTGGTTGTACCAGTTTACAATCCCACCAACAGTGGAGGAGTGTTTCTCTTTCTCCACATCCTCTCCAACATGTGTTGTCACCTGTGTTTTTGATCTTAGCCATTCTGACTGGTGTGAGGTAGAATCTCAGTGTTGTTTTCATTTGCATTTCCCTGATGACTAGGGATGCTGAACACTTCTATAGGTGCTTCTCAACCATTTGAGTTTCCTCAGTTGAGAATTCTTTGTTTAGCACTGTGCTCCATTTTTTAATAGGGTTTTTTGATTGTCTTTTTTCTCTTTTTCCTTTTTTTTTTTTTTTTTTTGGTTTTGGTTTTTCGAGACAGGGTTTCTCTGTGTAGCCCTGGCTGTCATGGAACTCACTCTGTAGACCAGGCTAGCCTCAAACTCTTGAACTCAGAAATCTGCCTGCCTCTGCCTCCCAAGTGCTGGATTAAAGGCGTGCGCCACCACCGCCCACCTCTTTGATTATCTAGAGTCTAATTTCTTTAGTTCTTTATATACCTTGGATATTAGCCATTTATCAGAAGTAGGGTTGGTGAAGGTCTTTTCCCAATCTGTTGGCTGCCGCTTTGCCCTATTGACTGTGTCCTTTGCTTTACAGAAGCTTTACAGTTTCATGAGGTCCCACTTGTCAATTCTTGGTCTTAGAGCACAAGCCATTGGTGTTCTGTTCAGGAACTTTTCTCCTGTGCCCATGTGTTCTAGGCTTTCCCCCAGTTTTTCTTCTATTAGTATCAGTGTAGCTGGTTTTAGGTGGAAGTCCTTGATCCACTTGGAATTGAGCTTTGTACAAGGAGATAAGTATGGATCAATTTGCATTCTTCTACATGCTGACCTCCAGTTGGACCTGCACCATTTGTTGAAAATGCTGTCTTTTTTCCACTCGATGGTTTTAGCGCCTTTGTCAAAGATCAAGTGACCACAGGTATGGGGATTCATTTCTGGGTCTTCTATTCTATTCCACTGATCCTCCCGCCTATCTCTGTTCCAATACCATGCAGTTTTTATCACTATTGCTTTGTAGTATGGCTTTAAGTCAGGGATGGTGATTCCCCCAGAAGTTCTTTTATTGCTGAGAGTAGTTTTTGCTATCCTGGGTTTTTTGTTATTCAAAATGAATTTAAAGATTGCTCTTTCTATCTCTGTGAAGAATTGAGTGGGAATTTTGATGGGGATTGCATTAAATCTGTAGATGGCTTTTGGCAAAATAACCAATTTTTCCTATGTTAATCCTTCCAATCCATGAGCATGGGAGATCTTTCCATCTTCTGCGATCTGCTTCGATTTCTTTCTTCAGGGGCATGAAGTTCTTGTCATACAGGTCTTTTACTTGCTTGGTTAGGTTCACACCAAGGTATTTTATATTATCTGTGACTATTGTGAAGGGTGTCATTTCCATAATTTCTTTCTCAGCCAGTTTATCTTTTGAGTAGAGGAAGGCTACTGATTTGCTTGCGTTAATTTTATATCCAGCCACTTTGCTAAAGTTGTCTATCAGGATTAGGAGTTCTTTGGTAGAAGTTTTGGGGACACTTATGTATACCATCATATCATCTGCAAATAGTGAGATTTTGATTTCTTCCTTTCCAATTTGTATCCATTTGACCTCCTTGTGTTGCCTAATTGCTCTGGCTAAAACTTCCAGTACTATATTGAATAGGTAGGGGGAGAGTGGGCAGCCTTGCCTAGTCCCTGATTTTAGTGGGATTGCTTCAAGTTTCTCTCTATTTAGTTTGATGCTGGCTACTGGTTTGCTGTATATTGCTTTTACTATGCTTAGGTATGGACCTTGAATTCCTGATCTTTCCAAGACTTTTATTATGAAGGAGTTTTGAATTTTGTCAAATGCTTTCTCAGAATCTAGTGATTTGATCATGTGGTTTTTTTCTTTGAGTTTGTTTAAATAGTGGATTACATTGATGGATTTCCATATATTGAAGAAACCCTGCATTCCTGGGATAAAGCCTACTTGATCATGATGGATAATTGTTTTGATGTGTTCTTGGATTCGATTCGCTAGGAATTTATTCAGTAATTTTGCATTAATGTTCCTAAGGAGATTGGTCTGCAGTTCTCTTTCTTTGTTGGGTCTTTATGTGGTTTACATATGAGGGTAATTGTGACATCATAGAATGAATTGGGTAGTGTACCTTCTGTTTCTATTTTGTGGAATAGTTTGAAGAGATTTGGAATTAGGTCTTCCTTGAAGGTCTGATAGAATTCTTCACTTAAACCATCTGGTCTCGGACTTTTCTTTGTAGGGAGGCTTTTAATGACTGCTTCTATTTCTTTTGGGGTTATGGGACTGTTTAGATGGTTTATCTGGTCCTGATTTAACATTGGTAACTGGCATTTATCTAGAAAATTGTCCATTTCATCCAAATTTTCCAATTTTGTTGAGTATAGGCTTTTGCAGTAGGATTAGATGATTTTTTTACTTTCCTCGGTTTCTGTTGTTATGTCACCCTTTTCAGTTCTGATTTTATTAATTTGGATACTGTCTCTCTGCCCTCTCTGTTTACTTTTCCAGTCCGCTGGCCTATGCCTTTTTATTGGGGAATTGAGTCCATTGATGTTAAGAGATATTAAGGAAAGGGTGTTGTTGCTTCCTGTCATTTTTGCTAATAGTGAAGTTATCGTTTGTGTGGTTATCTTCTTTTGGGTTTGATGGTAGAGGATTATTTTCTTGCTCTTTCTAGGTTATGATTGCCCTCCTAGTATTGGAGCTTTCCTGCTATTTTCCTTTGTAATGCTGGATTTGCGAGAAGATACTGTGTAAAATCAGTTTTGTCACGGAATATCTTGGTTTCTCCCTCTATGGTAATTGAGAGTTTTGCTGGGTATAGTAGCCTGTTCTGGCATTTATGTTCTCTTAGGGTCTGTATGATATTTGTCCAGGATCTTCTGGCTTTTATAGTACCTGGTGAGAAGTCAGGTGTAATTCTGATAGGTTTGCCTTTATATGTTACTTGGCCTTTTTCCCTTACTGCTTTTAAAATTCTTTCTTTGTTTTGTGCTTCTGATGTTTTGATTATTATGTGACGGGCAATATTTCTTTTTTGATCTAGTCTGTTTGGCGTTCTGTAGGCTTCTTGTGTGATTATGGGCATCTCATTCCTTAGGTTAGGGAAGTTTTCTTCTATAATTTTGTTGAAGATATTTATTGGCCCTTTAAACTGGGAATCTTCACTCTCATCTATACCTATTATCCTTAGGTTTGGTCTTCTCATTGTGTCCTGGATTTCCTGGATGTTTTGTGTTAAGAGCTTTTAGCATTTTGTGTTTTCTTTGACAGTTGTGTCAATATTTTCTAAGGTATCTTCAGCACCTGAGATTCTTTCTTCTATCTCTTGTATTCTGTTGGTGATGCTTGTGTCTATGACTCCTGATTTCTTTCTTAAGTTTTCTATCTCCAGGGAAATCTCCCTTTGTGATGTCTTTATTGTTTCTACTTCCATTTTTCTGTCCTGGATGGTTTTGTTCATTTCCTTCATCTGTTTGTTTGTGTTTTCTTGTAATTCTTTAAAGGATTTTTGTGTTTCTTTAAGGACTTTATCCTGTTTACGTGTGTTCTCAATTTTTTTGATCGCTTTATTTATTTCCTTCTTATAGTCCTCTATCATCATCATTAGAAGTGATTTTAGATCTGGTTGTTTCTTTCCTGGTGATATGGGGAGTTCAGGATTTTCTAATGTGGGAGAACTAGGTCCTGATGATGGTAAGAACCTTGGGTTGCTGGTGCTTGTGTTCTTGTGCTTGCCTTTTGCCATCTGGATCTCCTTTGTGCTATCTGTACTGTCTCTGCCTGGAGCCTGTCTTTCCTATTATCTAGATTGTGTCAGAACTGTTTGGGATTGGTTTTGCTGCTGGGGTTAGAGCTTAGGCCCAAGATCTGCTCAGTGCTCGGGACCAGACTGGAAGGAACCCATGCTCCGGGCCAGGAGTGAATTTCTGGGTCCCAGTGGGTCCAGGTTGCTCCCTGGTTGGGGTAAGTAATGCCACCTCCTAGCTTAAGATACTGCTTGGTTTTGAGCTCCGGAGAGCCCCACTTCCTCTGGGTTCTGTGAGGTTGGGTGCAGAGCTGACTCCCAGGATCTGCTGAGTGCTCAGTCTCAGACCGTATGGAGCTCGTGCTCTGGGCCAGGACTGAATTCCTGGATCCCAGTGGGTCCCGGTTACCCCCTGTTTGGAGCAAGTGTTGCTTTTTCCTTACCTGGGATGCTGCCTGAGTTAAAGCTCCTGGGAGGCTCTCTTTCTCTCGGTTTTCTGAGTTTGGGTACAGAGCTGCCACCTGGGACCTGCTCATGATGAGTTTTTATTGACTTTGTGTGTGTGTATGTGTGTGTGCACTTGTATTCATGTGTGTGTGTTTCTTAGGCTTTTTCTGGCTTGTTAAAAATTGGGTTTGTTTGTTTCTGTCTTCCTGCTTGCTTTCTAAAGAGAGGCCAGACGAAAGGGCATGGTGTTGTGTGGGTGGGGAGATTAGAACCATTTGGGAAAAGTTAGTTTAATGAAAATTGTGCTCAGAAAATACTGTATAATTTTTTCAATAAAAATGAAAGAAAGAAATTATGTTCTCTAAAGAGGCCTGACAGAAGTGAGAATTATCCACTCTTGTCCCTTTTGTCTTTTCTTGATTAAAAAATAGATATAATGTGTGAAGTCTCAATGTTACTGAGTGTCTAGATGACAATCATGTAGATGGAAACCACTGTATAAGATAATGATCCAGGGAAGAAGAGGAGAAGGAGGATATAACATTGGGCTTCACATTTAATTTATTTATGTTTTGCTACTCCTTACATTCAGGTCCTAATATATTCAAGGTTCTCTAAGTACAATACTGAGTTTCTTGAACAATGAATATTGATTTATTACATTTTTAGAGGCTCAAAGTTTCAGTTATAGTATCTGATGATATATTTTACCCTGCCTTCTAGATAGGTATCTGTTTGTTTTATCCTCATATAACAGAAAGAGCAAGGAAGCTGTCTGGGATCCCTTTTATATGATCATTATTTTTACTGATGAGCATTGAAATCATATGACTAAATTATGAGCCAATGCCTTCATAATGGGGATTAATATTTCAAAGTATATCTATATGCAGGATACACGCTAACTAATTAGGTAGCAATCTATTAAAACTTTTATGTATCCCAAGATGAAATACTATATCTGAATTGGAAAATAATCGAATTTTAAATAATATTTTTAACTAGATTCTGAATCCCTATTTAAATAGAAGGGCAGGACTCTGTAGTTTGTGTGAAGGTAGCAGAAAACGCACTGGGAAAAATAGAAATAAAACAGTGTATACATATTAATATATTCATGTTTCTATGGCAGTTTATTCATATAGGAAACTAGGAACTCAGTAACCAGGGATCGATGTAGTAACCAATGATCAGAACTGACAATCTTGGTACAGACAAGAAATCTATAGAGATGCGTAGTGTGGAGGAATAATTGCTGCTTCCATTTTCTTTTCTACGGCCCAAATAAATTATTCTTAATGTATCTTGTCTTGAAAGAAGTTTGTACAAAAAAAAAATAGGACTTGACTTCAGAAGCCAAGAACAATATACTAGTCATTTCTGCTTATTTCCTTCCATTTGGCCAAATGCTGTTGACCTTAATGTTTCTACTCTGTAATTGCAGCATGCACTTCTTCCAGCAATGTAGACTGACTCACTTGACCTTCCTTCCTGGATGATGTACTATGTGATCAAAGTTACAATTTTGTTCTATGATAGATGTCTTAAGCACACTATTTGCACAAACTTTTTTTTTTCTCTTTAAAGCTGAAACTTTTCAATCAGAGCTTTTCTGCTGGTATACTATGTTAGGCCTTTTGCTTTAGTATAAAATAAATTCATGGTCAAGTATATCTGATTTTGTTTTCTTAAAAAATATTTTTTTTGATTGTACTGATGAAGACGCATGAGCCAGAAGCTGTGGTGAAAGCCTGATAGCTCAGAGAGGCAAAGAAAGCACCCAGCTGACCTTCTTACTCCACTGATGTCTCAGAAGGAAACGGTTCCACCAAAATCCCAGAAGGAAAAGAAAAGTCTTTTTCTCCATGCTGTCTTAAATACCCTTCAACTCAACGTCCTTACTTTCTATTTACTTCTGTTCACTCGTTGTCAGTTGGTTGCTTGTTCTACCTCTTGACATATGGTTGACTTTATTTAGCTCTTGGGTTAAAGGTATATGCTAGGGTTGATCCACACCACATGTATTTTTTTGCAGTAAACAAAATGCTCTGGATCAAAGATTGAGCCATACCATATTATAAACAGGTCACAATCTCAGGGTTCATGGTATGATCAAATATCCTGCAACAATTATAAAAATCTTTAAAAATATCTTGTACATGGAATATAAAATCATTTAACATCCAATTATGACATTTTTATCAAAAGGTTATAAATTTATATATCTATAAATAACTATATTCATTTGTACAATGAGAAAAGCTACTTTGAGAAAAGAATCTTTGGAGACATTGTGCATATTTTAGGAGACAGAATTATAAGATTAATTTCAAGTTATCTAGCTGCTCGGTATGATCAGCCAATAGAGTTTGATAATGATGATGGGCATCCTTAGATATAGTTAAAGGTGAAAATCTGTTTTATTTTATGTTAATTAAAAAAGAAACTATTCTGGAAAGGGCTGACTTAAGAGTTGGTAGTCCTTGTAAAGAGTCTTTATAGCTTCCTATCAGGATAACTCTGCCCTCCTATTTAATGTATAGCAGGAAATGTTCATGAGTTCTTCAGCTAAAGGAAAATTAACCCTTCAAACAATCACATAATTTTGAAAGACAACCCTGAGCTTCAGATGACACCACATCTCTGTATAATCGCTTGATAACAGCAAAGTTTTGCCTAGACACCTATCCCACAAAAAGCATTTAATATAGATGTGTATTAGTTTATGCCTTCAAGTGTATAGTACATTGTAATGCTAAGTATAACCTTTATGAAGAAAACTAAGTACTTTTAGGCAAAGTTAGATGTGCATGTAGGTATATAAATCAATCATTACAGATCAATATTAAGAATGCTCAAAATTTATTTATAGTGGGTTGAATTATTATTATTTTCAAAGTTACATAAATTATAAATATGACCTTGTTTGGAAAAAGAATCTTTGCAGATATTACTAAATCTGAAGAAAGCATTAGCCTAGATTTATGGTAGACTCTAACTTCAAATATTAACATCTTTATAAGAACTATACAAGATATTGTAAACATGCTGACTTTTGAAATTCTGGCTTCCAGAAATATGAATTAGTAAATTTTGTTTCATTAAGCAAATAATTTTGTTGTAATTTAATTTGGCATTCCAATAAAATTGATATGTATTCAACTGTATGCTCACAAATAAGATGCAGATTTAACACTAAAGGATCTTAATAGTCTAACATGAAATCTTTAACTGATATATCAAAAAATTAAAATATAAAATGGTGTATTTCAAAAGTGAAATAAGAAGAAACGGTTCTACTCTGAAGGATAGAATATTGACTCTAGCTAGAGAAGTCAGGTCTTTGTAGTGGTTTGAATAGGTTTGCACCCCCCCCAATAGATTTGTGTGTTTGAATACTTGGCCTTAGGGAATGGCACTATTAGGAGATATGGCCTTGTTGGAGGAAGTGTGTGGGTCAGCTTTAAGGTATCCTATGCTCATGTTTCACCCACTGTGAAATCAGCCTCCTCTTGCTACCTTTAGATCAAGATGTAGAACTCTTGGCTCCTCCACCACCAACCCTACCTGTATAATACCATGCTTCCTACCATGACCATAATGGACTGAACTTCAAAAACTGTAAGCCATCTCTAATTAAATGTTTTCCTTCATAAGTGTTGCCTTGGTCATTGTGTTCTTCAAAGCAATGAAACCCTGACTAAGACAGCTTCCCAGAATTGTGAAGTGAAGAGCAGTTAACAGACTCTTGTATATATACTGTGCATTGCCTTACGGAAAACACTATGATGCATTTTGGTAGAAGAAACTAAATTTATTTATTTCAGAAAAAGTCAAGGGAGATTCTCTCCTTCTTGACTTTAGTTCATGTGTTTTATGATACAAAGAGCTTTATAGGAAAGAAAATAAAAGAAGTATAGGGAAATTAAGTGGGTGGGGTCTTTGTCATTGAGAACTGTATTTTCTTTCTTTTCCTTTAGAGACTGAATGTCACAAAAAACACTGTAATCCAGAAGTAGGTTAACCAACTTTGGAGAAACAGTGTATTCATAGCAAAAAGGATTAGGAGGGGATAGAAGACAACAATGAAGGAAAAGAAACAAAGATCTTTTTCAAATCAACTGCTATTACATAAGCATAAGATACACTAGAAGCACATAACATATAAGACAAAAAAGGAAGATAAATAAGCCCATACTAAATTACTTTTTCCAGTAGAAGAGTTTCTTTAAAGAAACATATCAACATCTGATATGTTCTTATTTAAGAAATCAAAATATTTATGTAAATGTAAAAGTTTATATTGCCATTGTAATAGTGTTTTGTATATCTCTCAAAAACATCTTGTTTCAACTATTATACAATGCAAAGTATATTAAGAAAAATGACAAAAATATTAAAACAAACATTTATAATAATTGGCTATAGTTAATATGTACTAGATAGGAAAAGGAGTATGTCTGAGACAAACAACATATACACACTTATATACATTCATCCAACTTTATATATTAATTAACAGATTTTGCTTTAACTGTTGCGTTTAAAATGGTTACCTGAAATATCATTTGATAAGTTAGACTTACTGAGTAACTTGAGGATCTATTTTATTATTACAACTGGGCACTACTTAAACTATTACATTATTCTTCCAATGAAAGTTGAATTCCAAATTTATTATTTGTGTAGTAACTAGATTGAAAGAGAAAGTATTTTGATTGTAGCATCTTTAAACACACAGGTATCAGAATTGAAATAGAACTCATCAGGAAATATATTTAATATAAGTATTGGTTGCATCAGTGTATAAAACTCATTTCAGGAGAGGTTTCTATGCAGGGTGAAACATTGATTGGACCACAGAGCTCATACCTAATAATCCAATAATTTATTCAATTCAGTTCTAAACAAAATATGAAATGTACATAACAGCTGCCACACATTTAGAGCTAAGTAACTAGAACTTTACATTTTTACATAGTAATGTACTATAGACACACTGATAAAATTTCCTATATTTCTAGAAATAAAATCTTGGTCATAGGAAATGAGATATCATTTCTGAGATGGTTTGTAATTAGCTCAATATTACATCTAATGATAAGGAAGGAAGAAGTTTCCAATAAAGAATTCTATTCAAAATTCAAAAATAGTTATTACTCTAAAATTTATACTTAAATGGTGAATAAGTGAAAATCTCATATTAAATGTCATTATTTTTGTATTTGAATTAGAATCCTCATCTACAGTAGCAAAGCTTTTAGCAGGAACTTGCCAATGTCCATATGAATAACCAGGGACCATGAACAAAACCCACCTATAACTTGGTGCTCTGATTTCCACTTCATTTCTTTCCATTTTTGCAAAACTTATAAATAAAATTCTGATTTGATTCTAAAATTACTGTAAAAGAGATGTACAAGCTGAGCACGATGGCTCACACTTGGAATTCTAACATTCAAAAGTTTGAAGCAAGGCAGATTTCTAAGTGTTTGATGTCAGATTTGGTTACAGAATTAGAATGTGATTTTGTGATTACATAGTCAAACTCCTTAAAATCACCCTTATCCATTTCTTTCTTCTCAATATCATAATTAGCTGTAATTGATGGGATGATCTTTATGTTCCTCTCCTTCCAAAAATTTTTCTACTGGAGTCTTGCAATTCCTTAAGTTTACATTGTCTCACTTTATTATCTTGTTGATATCATTATCATTTATTTTACTAAACCTAGGCATATGAATGTATATACACATATGTGTGTGTGTGTGTGTGCACGCACATACTCATGTGCCACAGTGTACATGTTGAGATAAGAAGACAACTTATAGTCAGTGCTTACATTTTGCATTTTGGCTGCAGGGTCTCCCTTTTTCTCCTGCATAATTCACTTTAGACTAGTTTCCTTGAAATTTTCCAACAAATTCTATAGGAGTTTAGGAATTATAAATGGCATATGCCTGACACTACAGCAGAATTTTTACATGAGTTCTGGAGATCATCCTCAAGTAGTTAGACTTGAGACTTGAATAGTAAGTATTTTTCCCCTATCCTTCTTTGAATATTGTATTTTTGAATATTTTACATCAAATCCTACAAGCATTATCATTTTAACCCAAGAAATTAACACATTAATAGGTAATTTCAAAATATAAATTAATTATGTTTTTCAAAATTATTCTTTTCATAGATAGATAGATAGATAGATAGCCAGGCCACTCTACCAAAGAACACAGAACCAGTCAACAACCCTATCTAGTGGCTGAAGCCACCTTTATCATTTCAGGTCTTATGATAATAAGATCTCTCTTTAGCCATTATTCCAAGAGCATCACTGTTGTAGTTTCTTTACCCATTGCCATGATAAAATACTCTGAAAAAAACAAATAAAGCCATGTGAGTATGACAGAGACCCTTCTCCAAGGGGAATGTAGAATTGTGGATTAACCCCATTATGGTTGTGTTATTTCCCCAAAAATAGTTTTCCTTCAAAACATGGGTCATAGGCCATAGGGACCTCATGATCCTTTAAGAGGGCAAATTAAATTAAAGTTATTTTCACATATGATACTTCATTTTTTCCAAAACAAATTATAATGCACAGTTAATACACACACACACAGTGTGATTAAGCCAGATGTTAAAGATGTTTTTATAATGTGAATCTATTTTTAATATATTTGGTTTTCAGGCATTGTATTGAGACATTTGCGTATAGTATGCTTGTTAATGTTGGTGCCCAATTAGAAACTTCACATCTATTGAACAGCATTCAGAGTTTTCAGAGCTGCTCTACACATTATTGGAGGAGAATGCAGTCATCAGGCTCATGGAATTATGAACTCTTAAGTGTACAATAGTAACTTGTCTACAATATACGACCAATGGTGCAATAATTGTGGCAAGAATGTTATGGAAGTAACCAACAATTAATTTTTGTGTTTGATTTAAGGTCTGTTCCATGAGCTGAAACCCGTACCTGACACATTTAAACAGACTAAGAACCTGAGGCTATATGGTTCATCGGCCCTTGGAGAAAACCTACAGTTATTACTCTGTTAAATGGACATAGCAGCAAAAGTGAATCCTAATAATCCATTATATACAAACATATCAGTATATTTCTTAACCCAAAACAAAGAAGGTACTACTTTCAGTAGATGGCAATTAACACAGAATTCCACAACAGGTCAGTGTGTAGAGAATAAGAGACTTTGAAATGTTCAGCTTTAAGAGATTTCTATACCACATCCTTCCCCTCAAGTCTCTGGATTATTTGTAGAAGAAAGAGTAGAATGATTACAAGGTACAGATGTCATGGATCACTTCACAGGAGTATTTTGCAAACACAGCAGGGCATATGTGCATATGAACTTGAGAGACCATGACAGCATATAAAAGTCCTATGCAGACTCAAGTCATTCGAAATCTCAGCACTGAGAAGAGAAGGTAGGCATGAAATTCTACTCCTAGCCATGGATGTATTGGCAATTTATAGCTGCTTGGAGGAGAGGACATAAGATCAATTTTCTTAGATGGAATAACCTAGTGTTGTTTACCTGTTTCTTGAGATTAAAACATTCCACTCCCTAGTGAAGCTTCTTAATCAGGAAGGTAAACAAGTCAAAATAGCTTCAGGAAGTACTTAAAATTGACCTGATTCATAAGACTACTCCATGCCACAGTAAACAATAAAAGCTGAGAGTCCAGTTTAAAAAAAAAAAAGAAATTTGTAAAGCTTGCTCTGGGACCATATCAGCTTCTTGGATGCAAAAAAATAACCAAACTGCCAGGAAGAGATTTACACTAACTGAGACACTAGAAAAGAATACTTTACAACCTGTTGAGCTGCTAGCATGTTGGGCAGTGTGCCCCAGGTTCCCAGTTTTGTGATATATCTCCCATGCTAAGGTCTGCTTTGGTGATGCTGCTGTCCTTGAGTCATTTCTGCTCCTATTAGTAACCCTATACCCACATTCCTGCAAGTAACACCAATAAAACTCAGTGGTTAACCAAGTTAGACTTGGTTGGTAACTGTGTTTTGATCTGTTGTAGGCTTCCTATCTAGAATGAGTAGATGTATATGTTGTGTCTTCCCAGTAAAACTTTTATCATGCAAAAAATAGATGTATCTGAAAGGGAAAGTGTCAGCTCAGTATCCCCAAGATCAAGTTTTCAAAAGAGAGGATATTTATTTGTTCCAGGGGAACAAAGGACAGATATAATGAACAAAGACAAGAGATAGAGGAAGGGAACAAAGGAGTTGGAGAAAAGAGAAAGGGAAGAGTATTAAGGGCTAGTTGTCCTGAATGGGACAAAAGATTGGCTCTGAATGGAGGGAAGACAGATGAGGCATATAGGAAAATAGTGGTTTATAAATGTACAAGAGGAAATCCTGTGTTAGGATGAGTTGTTTGCTTATAATTGAGGATGTTAATTAAGTGTGCCTGGTGGGCCTGTGATTGCTGGACTTCAGTACTTTATACTGGGACATTGATAATCTCAGGAAGAGGGAGTGGCCAGATAAGGAAATAGACCTTGTGAGCTTGCTTTAAGAATGTATTCTAATGTTTTTTAGCAAGGCAGGCAAAATGGAAGAAAAGAGAAAGGCCTGCCAGAGCATGTTTGCCATGCTTGAACTGGCCAGACTCCCTTCAATATTAACCATACTCCAGAGCAAATAGCCATGTGCAGGAGTAGTTGGCCAACAGAATCTAGACTCTCGATTTTTTGTTTGTTTTAAGAGAGAGAATGAAGTTGGGTAGTTGAGATGGTGGGCAAGGATCTGCGAGGAGAATATGATCATATATATTGTATGAAATTATCAACAAAATTAATGACATTATTTTTAAAAATAACTAAAATCTTATCTCCAACCAAGAAAAAAATCAAAAACAAAAATACAAAGGAAAGGAACAACATAATCACCAATACTGTGACCTAGCTAAAAAACTGCAATATTACATCCTATTTCTATCACCTACCTATTCCTTATCAATTAGACAAAGCCTACTTCAATATGTTATAACATACACAATTTCTGGTATATTTCAGCACCAAATATTTTCAGTGACTTGGTTGATTTAAAGAAAATATATTAATCTGTAAAATTTTAAAATAACAAAATGTTCTCAAATAATCAAGCAATGGTATCTGGGAAAGTTTTCTGTCTTGAGACATGTACCCAGAGTAATGAAGGCATGTAATGATTTATGAGTGGCTAGTCAGTCATAAAAGATTACAAAATCTTTCAAGAATTTTATAGGGACCACATTGTCAAGTTTATACATCTATCTCCTCATAAAAAGAGGCTCTGATAAAAATGCATCTAGAAGAGAATTTTAGTTAGTAGACATTTATTGAATAACTTTTACATTCCCAAGAATCATGCATGTCTCTGTATATGTTAGATGCTCATTTGCAGACATAGAAATAAAGAATAAATTAGAAACTATTTATTTATTTTAATTTTTTTGAACATGAAATGCTTTTTTATAGCATGTTTTACAAGGGGAGGGGGTAAGAGGGGCCAGGTGGTGGAAAAGTACAAAATCTTCTTGGCCTGTGCCTTGAAACATGTCATGGTCTATACGGTACACTGCCTTGAATTATGATCTACCTGCTGTTCTTCAGAAGATATAGTACACTGCTTGAGTTATGGTCTCCCTGCTATTCTTAAGATGATATGGTACACTGCTTTGAGTCTATCTGCAGTTGCTAAGCAAGATCTTGCAGTTGCCAAGCTTCAGAGGACATTGTGCAGGTGGGGAAAGGTAGGGGGTGAGGGTAAGGGCGAGGGTCCTGGCTTCTGGCATCTCCCCTTTCTCTGTTTAGTTAGAGAAGGTGTCTTATGATCAATCCCAACTATGCGAATTTTGAATTTGGATGTCTAATTATGGGGAGTCTTAGACAAGTTCACAACCCCAAAACACTGATGTGAGATGAGTCACATCTATGGTCGAAGGTTTTAGGCTGTCGACGATGGGCAACGTCAAGGGACTCCCATGTGAGTGAAAGGAGGGTGAGAGACCTGTCTTAGGCCATGTAGGCTGCACCCACTCCCAGCACCACGCACTCCTTTTTGGCTGCTTTGGGTGGGCCCCTGGGAAGTGGACCTACAATAATTCCGTCATTGGGCTAACTCACAGCCATCCTAGTCTCTTGTAAATGTTCAAGTTACCAACCATTTGTCAGCTTGGGGTGTAATATTGTCATAAAGGAAGGCTCCCCAATGTTAGCGGCCATATCAAGGGCGGCCTTGGTTTAGGAAAAAGCCAATTTTTGTTGTGGTGATCAAGAGGCCAAGCTCTCTAGCGAGAGAAGCGAGGGCAAAGCCAGGCATACCAGGAACCCTTCTGGAGGGCGTGGAAGTCAAGCGGTCGATCGTAGCGGGAGGCAGGGGAGCTGGCAGCTGTATCAGTCTCCTGCGGAGTCACTTCTGGATCCTCTTCAATTTTTGGCTGATGGTAATGAACTTCAACCGTCTTCTTGATGGCAGCATCAACCTGGTTCCTTGGATGACAGGTCGCCGGTGATGATCTCTGTCTCGCTCAGTCTTGATGTCGTGCGCACATCCTCTCAATGAGGGTCCGTCCAGAGGGGTCCGTGCCTCGAGCCCCAGGTCTGGGTGCACTTGACCCGACCGGCAGGTCCTAGTTATTCATGGGGGCGAGGAGGACTGCAACCTGCAATTCTTCAGAAGATATGGTACACTGCTTGAGTTATGGTATCCCTGCTATTCTTCAGATGATATGGTACACTGCTTTGAGTCTATCTGCAGTTGCCAAGCAGGATCTTGCAGTTGCCAAGCTTCAGGGGACCTTGTGCAGGTGGGAAAAGGTAGGGGTTGAGGGTAAGGGCGAGGATCCTGGCTTCTGGCCCATCTGGATTAGAACTTCTAACAGGGGGCATCACGGGTGATTCATTTTTACCTGGAAAGGAAAAGGAAGGGGATTCTCAGGGAGATTTCTCTTCCCTGGATGTAAATTGTTATTCATCGTATTTAGGGTTGGGCCTGGCTTTGTGAGGGTATCTATTTTTTTTCATTGATATTTGTGGTAGCCGGTTAGCTGTGCCTTCTGTGGTATTGGATAGGCATATCAGTCCTCGGCTCCATAAGGGAACTGGGTCTGGGGCATTCCCTTTACGGGTATGAGGGTCCTTCCCCATATCTGTGGCAAAGTTTTGTTGGTCTTGGTGGTGCCCGAGGTCACCAACATGGTCAGCAAGAGATTTGCCATGAGCTTTCAGCTTTAGAGAGAGAAAAGTGAACAAGGCATGATGGAGAGTATTTCAGGGGGACTCCTTCTGAGGGGTACCGTTCCCCCTCTTTTGTTTTTAAAGCCAATTTTTCAGAGTTCTTGTAAAATCAGGGCAGAAGCGCCAACAGTTGCTCCTTCCACACTCAGAGAGTCATGAAGACCTTATTTAAGGATATATAAATCTATGTTAATAATCTTTTGTCAAAGGACTTTTATAGCACCACTGACAATTAATCAGACTATATGATATATCGATTAGAAATAGCTTTTTCTACTTTTTGTGAGATTACCTCTCTTTTGTCAATTAACTGTTGAGGAAGTTAGGGTTTACTTCTCTCTTGAGAATATTGGACAGAGGTTTAAGTTCTTTAGTGGAGAGCTTAAAATAGGATCTTAGCCAATTGGCAACTCCTAGAAACTTTTGAAATTAATTTAAAATAAGTAAATTCCCTTTTTTTAAAAATCTTTCATCTGTGTGGGTTTTTTATTGGATATTATACGTATTTACCCTTCAATGTTATCTCCTTTCTCATTCTCCCCCAAAATCCCTAATCCCATACCCCCTCCTCCTAATTTTTGTGATGGTGTGCTCCAAACATCCTCCCAGTCCTATCTCCCTGCTCTCGAATTCCCACACAGTAGGGGATCCAAACTTTCAGGGACCTTGGCCCTCCACTTTCACTGAAGTCTAACAAGGTCACCCTCAATTCCCTATACAGGTGAGTGAGTCCCTCCCTTTGTGCTCTCTGGTTTAGACTTTGGGAGTTCTGGTTGAAACTTTTGATACTCCTTCTAGAAAGGACCAACGCATTCATACTTTGATCTTCCTTCTTCTATGTGAGTTTTATGTGGTCTATATGTAGATTCTTAGAAATTGGGAGATTTTGGGCTAATATCCACTTATCAGTGAGTGCATACCATGTATGTTCTTTTGAGATTGGGTCATCTCACTCAAGATGATATTTTCCAACTCCATCCATTTGCCTAGGAATTTTGTGAACTGATTGTTCTTAATAGCTGAGTAGTACTCCACTGTATAAATGTACCACATTTTCTGCATCCATTCTTCTGTCGAAGGGCATCTGGGTTCTTTCCAACTTCTGGCTATTATAAATAAGGCTGCTATGAACATGGTGGAGCATGTGTCCCTGTTGTATGTTGAAACTTCTTTTGGGTATATGCCCAGGAGTGGTATAGCTGGGTCCCCAAGTAGCACTATGTTCAATTTTCTGAGATACCGCCAGACTGCCTTCCATAGTGGTTGTACCAGTTTACAATCCCACCAACAGTGGAGGAGTGTTCCTCTTTCTCCACATCCTCGTCAACATGTGCTGTCACCTGTGTTTTTGATCTTAGCCATTCTGACTGGTGTGAGGTGGAATCTCAGTGTTGTTTTCATTTGCATTTCCCTGATGACTAGTGATGCTGAACACTTCTTTAGGTGCTTCTCAACTATTCGAGCTTCCTCAGTTGAGAATTCTTTGTTCAGCTCTGTGCTCCATTTTTTAATAGGGTTCTTTGATTGTCTAGAGTCTAATTTCTTCAGTTCTTTGTATACCTTGGATATTAGCCCTTTATCAGATGTAGGGTTGGTGAAGAACTTTTCCCAGTCTGTTGGTTGCTGCTCTGTCCTATTGACTGTGTCCTTTGCTTTACAGAAGCTTTGCAGTTTTATGAGGTCCCATTTGTCAATTTTTGGTCTTAGAGCACAGGCCATTGGTGTTCTGTTCAGGAACCTTTTCCCTGTGCCTATGTGTTCCAGGCTTTTTCCCAGTTTGTCTTCTATTAGTATCAGTGTGGCTGGTTTTAGGTGGAGGTCCTTAATCCACCTGGAATTGAGCTTTGTACAAGGAGATAAGTATGGATCTATTTGCATTTTTCTACATGCTGACCACCAGTTGGACCAGCACCATTTGTTGAAAATGCTATCTTTTTTCCATTCGGTGGTTTTAGCCCCTTTGTCAAAGATCAAGTGACCATAGGTATGGGGGTTCATTTCTGGGTCTTCTATTCTATTCCACTGATCCTCCAGCCTGTCTCTGTTACAATACCATACAGTTTTTATCACTATTGCTTTGTAGTACAGCTTGAAGTCGGGGATGGTGATTCCTCCAGAAGTTCTTTTATTGCTGAGAGTAGTTTTCGCAATCCTGGATTTTTTGTTATTCCAAATAAATTTTAAGATTGCTCTTTCTATCTGTGAGAAGAATTGAGTGGGAATTTTGATGGGGATTGCATTAAATCTGTAGATGGCTTTTGGCAAAATAGCCATTTTTACTATATTAATCCTTCCAACCCATGAGCATGGGAGATCTTTCCATCTTCTGAGATCTGCTTCGATTTCTTTCTTCAGGGGAATGAAGTTCTTGTCATACAAGTCTTTTACTTGCTTGGTTAGGTTCACACCAAGGTATTTTATATTATCTGTGACTATTTTGAATGATGTCATTTCCATAATTTCTTTCTCAGCCAGTTTATCTTTTGAGTAGAGGAAGGCTACTGATTTACTTGAGTTAATTTTATATCCAGCCACTTTGCTAAAGTTGTTTATCAGGTTTAGGAGTTCTCTGGTGGAAGTTTTGGGGTCACTTAAGTACACTATCATATCATCTGCAAATAGTGAGATTTTGACTTCGTCTTTTCCAATTTGTATACCTTTGACCTCCTTCTGTTGCCTAATTGCTCTGGCTAGGACTTCCAATACTATATTAAATAAGTAGGGGGAGAGTGGGCAGCCTTGCCTAGTCCCTGATCTTAGTGGGATTGCTTCAAGTTTCTCTCCATTTAGTTTAATGCTGGCTACTGGTTTGCTATATATTGCTTTTACTATGTTTAGGTATGGACCTTGAATTCCTGACCTTTCCAAGACTTTTATCATGAAGGGGTGTTGAATTTTGTCAAATGCTTTCTCAGCATCTAGTGAGATGATCATGTGGTTTTTTTCTTTGAGTTTGTTTATATAATGGATTACATTGATGGATTTCCGAATATTGAACCAACCCTTCATTCCTGGGATGAAGCCAGCTTGATCGTGATGGATAATTGTTTTGATGTGTTCTTGGATTTGGTTCGCTAGAATTTTATTGAGTAATTTTGAATCAATTTTCATAAGAGAGATCAGCCTGAAGTTCTCTTTCTTTGTTGGGTCTTTGTGTGGCTTAGGTATGAGTGTAATTGTGGCTTCAAAGAATGAGTTGGGTAGTGTACCTTCTGTTTCTATTTTGTGGAATAGTTTGAAAAGAATTGGAATTAGGTCTTCCTTGAAGGTCTGATAGAATTCTGCACTAAAACCGTCTGGTCCCGGGCTTTTCTTTGTAGGGAGACTTTAAATGACTGCTTCTATTTCTTTTGGGGTTATGGGACTGTTTAGATGGTTTATCTGGTCCTGATTTAACATTGGTAACTGGTATTTGTCTACGAAATTGTCCATTTCACCCAAATTTTCCAATTTTGTTGAATATAGGCTTTTGTAGTAGGATCTGATGATTTTTTTAATTTCCTCAGTTTCTGTTGTTATGTCACCCTTTTCAGTTCTGATATTATTAATTTGGATACTGTCTCTCTGCCCTCTGATTAGTCTAGCTAAGGGTTTATCTATCTTGTTGATTTTCTCAAAGAACCAGCTCCTGGTTTTATTGATTCTTTGGATAGTTCTTTTTGTTTCAATTTGGTTGATTTCAGCCCTGAGTTTAATTATTTCCTGCCTTCTACTCCTCTTGGGTGTATTAGCTTCTTTTTGTTCTAGGTCTTTCAGGTGCTCTGTCAAGCTGTTAGTGTATGCTCCCTCCAGTTTCTTTTTGTAGGCACTTAGAGCTATGAATTTTCCTCTTAGCACTGCTTTCATTGTATCCCATAAATTTTGGTATGATGTGTCATCATTTTCATTAAATTCTAAAAAGTTTTTAATTTCTTTCTTTATTTCTTCCCTTACCTGATTATCAAGGAGTAGGGTGTTGTTCAGTTTCCATGTAAATGTGGGCTTTCCATTCTCTTTGTCATTTTTGAAGACCAGCCTTAGACCATGGTGATCTGATAGGGTGCAGGGAATTATTTCAATTTTCTTATATCTGTTGAGGCCTGTCTTGTGCCCAATTATATGGTCTATTTTGGAGAAGGTACCATGAGGTGCTGAGAAAAAGGTATATTCTTTTGCTTTAGGGTGAAATGTTCTATAGATATCTGTTAAGTCCATTTGGTTCATAACTTCGTTAGTTTTACTGTATCTCTATTTAGTTTCTGTTTCCATGATTTATCCATTGCTGAGAGTGGGGTGTTGAAGTCTCCCACTATTATTATGTGAGGTGCAATGTGTGTTTTGAGCTTTAGTAAGGTTTCTTTTATGAAAGTCGACGCTCTTGTATTTGGCACATAGATATTCAGAATTGAGAGTTTGTGTTGGTTGACTTTTCCTTTGACAAGTATGAAATGCCCTTCCTTATCCTTTTTGATAGTTTTAAGTTGAAAGTCGATTTTATTCGATATTAGAATGGCTACTCCCGCTTGTTTCTTAGTGCCATTTGCTTGAAAAATTGTTTTCCAACCTTTTACTCTAAGGTAGTGTCTGTCTTTGTCACTGAGGTGGGTTTCCTGTAAGCAGCAAAAAGCTGGGTCCTGTTTGCGTATCCAGTCCGTTAGCCTATGCCTTTTTATTGGGGAATTGAGCCCATTGATGTTAAGAGATATTAAGGAGAGGGTGTTGTTGCTTCCTGTCATTTTTGCTAATAGTGGAGACATCGTTTGTGTGGTTATCTTCTTTTGGGTTTGATGGAAAAGGATTATTTTCTTGCTCTTTCTAGGGTATGATTGCCCTCCTTGTATTGGAGCTTTCCTGCTATTATCCTTTGTAAAGCTGGATTTGTGGGAAGATACTGTGTAAATTCAGTTTTCTCATGGAATATCTTAGTTTCTCCATCTATGGTAATTGAGAGTTTTGCTGGGTAAAGTAGCTTGTGCTGGCATTTATGTTCTCTTAGGGTTTGTATGATATTTGTCCAGGATCTTCTGGCTTTTATAGTATCTGGTGAGAAGTCAGGTGTAATTCTGATAGGTTTGCCTTTATATGTTATTTGGCCTTTTTCCCTTACTGCTTTTAAAATTCTTTCTTTGTTTTGTGCATTTTGTGTCTTGATTATTATGTGACGGGAGGTATTTCTTTTATGATCTAGTCTGTTTGGCGTTTTGTAGGCTTCTTGTGTGATTATGGACATCTCATTCCTTAGGTTAGGGAAGTTTCCTCAATAATTTTGTTGAAGATATTTACTGGCCCTTTAAGTTGG
>NW_021620798.1:4650708-4676086 GCF_004785775.1 Grammomys surdaster
TCTATGGTAATTGAGAGTTTTGCTGGGTAAAGTAGCTTGGGCTGGCATTTATGTTCTCTTAGGGTTTGTATGATATTTGTCCAGGATCTTCTGGCTTTTATAGTATCTGGTGAGAAGTCAGGTGTAATTCTGATAGGTTTGCCTTTATATGTTATTTGGCCTTTTTCCCTTACTGCTTTTAAAATTCTTTCTTTGTTTTGTGCATTTTGTGTCTTGATTATTATGTGACGGGAGGTATTTCTTTTATGATCTAGTCTGTTTGGCGTTTTGTAGGCTTCTTGTGTGATTATGGACATCTCATTCCTTAGGTTAGGGAAGTTTCCTCAATAATTTTGTTGAAGATATTTACTGGCCCTTTAAGTTGGGAATCTTCACTCTCATCTATACCTATTATCCTTAGGTTTGGTCTTCTCATTGCGTCCTGGATTTCCTGGATATTTTGAGATAGCAACTTTTTGCATTTTGCATTTTCTTTGATAGTTGTGTCAATATTTTCTAAGGTATCTTCTGCACCTGAGATTCTTTCTTCTATCTCTTGTATTCTGTTGGTGATGCTTGTGTCTATGACACCTGATTTCTTTCTTAGGTTTTCTATCTCCAGGATAGTCTCCCTTTGTGATTTCTTTATTGTTTCCACTTCCATTTTTATGTCCTGAATGGTTTTGTTCAATTCCTTCATCTGTTTGTTTGTGTTTTCTTGCAATTCTTTAAAGGATTTTTGTGTTTCTTTAAGGACTTCATCCTGTTTTCCTGTGTTCTCCTCAAGTTTTTTGATAGTGTTATTTACTTCCTTCTTGTAGTCCTCTAGCATCATCATTAGAAGTGATTTCAGATCTGGTTCTTGTTTTCCTCGTGATATGGGGAGTTCAGGACTTTCTAATGTGGGAGAACTAGGTCCTGATAATGGCAAGTACCTTGGGTTGCTGGTGCTTGTGTTCTTGCGGTTGCCTTTTGCCATCTGGATCACCTTTGTGCTATCAGTGCTGTCTCTGACTGGGGCCTGTCTTTCCTATTATCTAGGTTGTGTCAGAACTGTTTAGGATGGATTTTGCTGCTTGAGTTAGAGCTGAGGCACAAGATGTGCTCGGTGCTCAGGTGGAAACCGGAAGGGGCCGGGGCTCCGGGTCAGGAGCGGATTTCTGGGTCCCAGTGAGTCCCAGTGGGTCCCAGTGGGTCCCAGTTGCTCCCTGATTGGGGGCGAGCAATTCCACCTCCTAGCCTAAGAAACTGCTTGAGCTAGCTAGAGCCACCAAGAGCCCAGCTACCTCTAGGATCTGTGAGATTGGGTGCTGAGCTGACTCTCGGGATCTCCTCCGGCACAGACCGGAAGGAACCCACGCTCCGGGCCTGGAGTGAACTCCTGGGTCCCAGTGGGTCCTAGCCGCTCCCTGTTTGGGGACAAGCACTGCCACCTCCTAGCCCAAGACCCTGCTTGGCACAGAGGTCCTGCGAGCCCTGCTTCCTCTGGATTCTGCGAGATTGGGTGCGGAGCTGCCTCCCGGGATTCGCAAGTGCTTGGGCCCAGACTGGATTGAGCCCTCTCCGGGCCAGGAGAGAATTCCTGGGTCCCAGTGGGTCCCAGTTGCTCCCTGTTTGGGTTGAGTGCTGCTTTTTCCTTACCTGGGATGCTGCGTGAGTTCAAGCTCCTGGGAGTTCCTGTTTCTCTCAGTTTTCTGGGGTTGGGTACGGAGCTGCAGCCTGTGACCTGCTCTAAGCTCGGGCCCAAACCGGAAGCTAGAAACTATTTAAATATAAATTTGTTATATACTGTGGTAACTATGATAACAGTGTATCACACATTTCAAAAGGCTAGAAAGTTTGATTTTGAATATGTTATTACAAGTAAATTTAAACTTAACTTCCTGAATACAAGCATTTTAATGCTTTTATATGTGATTAAACTTTGAATCTGTAGTTTAAAACGGTGTGTTGAGAAAGTCTGCAAGTAAGTTTGCATCATCAGCAAAAAACCATCATTCATTGATACTAGGAAAATGAAAGGAAGTTTGAAACAGATTGATAATAATGAGGGTTTTGATTCAGATTATGTATTCATGGTAGAGTGGATATTACTGATCTCATTTACTAAGATTTTATATTAATTGAGTTTAATAATTAGTTGCTCATATGTTAAGAATGTGAAAGTTTCTCATGCTGACATTAGGCTTTTATTTACATGTTTTCCAGAATACTGTAATATAATGCTTTGTAGACATTCTAAAATTATTCATTACATATAATTCTAAGCTAGAAGATTCTATGTGTCTATTCCATGATTATATTTATACTACCATAGGAAGAATCTCCTGACAGTAGATTTATGTCCTCAAATACCAGACCAAATTCTGGTACTGTTGGCAATAAGTGACAATTGTGTAACTGTTATTAAATAGAAAATTTAATATTATGAAAGTCAGGGAAGCCTTTATATCAAAAACATACAAACTCACTCTGAGATTTTAATGCATGTTTTAAATCATTTCTATGGGAACCAAGATTTGGCACAAAGGCTACTGTTTAGAAAAACAGTTAGAAGGCAGCATCTATGAAGCCAGCTGTTTAATTTGTAATACGGGACTATAACAAGGAGGAAGTGGGTTATATAACCCTTAAAATTCTTGACAATGAATTCAAGTAGACCAAATACCTGGGCTTCCTTCCAATTCTCTATCAAAACTACTATTCATAGCAATAGTATTCTAAACTGTTTAGAAAGGCAAATACCACATAATTAAATAAAAAAAAAGATTGTAAATATTTCAGATGGATCATGATACTGTGGGTCAGAAACCACCATTAGATAAATTGAGAAATGTGAAAGGGAGAATCAAAGCAGAAGAAAATGTATTGGCTTAGGCTCCCAGAACAATTAGAATAAGACTAATTATCTAGATGAACTGTCAGCCCAGCTTCAGGTAAGCACTGGGCAATGTCACATTGCATCGCATAATGCTAAACATTCTCTCATCTTAGTGCTAAAGGAACCCTAGAGACTCTGAGTTGCTCCAAGTCACAGCAATTTATTAAGAAATTGTTGGAACAGCAGCCCTGGAACGAACACATAAATGTTCAGTCTAATGAGATTTATGTGGCCATGTTCCTCCCTTTTTTCTTTAAGGAAGTCCAAAACCTGGCTCTTGACCAGGAATTTCTGAAACAACTTTTCAAGATCTTCTTTTACCTTGTCATTGGATTGTGAACACTTAACTAAGCTATAGACATAAGGGGCTTTATCATTTAGTCAGTGCTAACATTGTATATATATTTTTCTTCTCTACAAGATAAGGTCAGTTACATTTTAATATGAAACAATAACATTACAAGGCATGTATGTCCATAAGGGTGTATCAGAACGACAACATTAAGTTTGTGTGGCACTGAGAAAAATAAGATTTTTATATCTCAAGTATCATAGACTTAAAAGGATTCTAATCAGATTGCTTCAAAAGGTTATTAATCTAATTAGTCTTTTATATATCTAGACTCAAACAACAACAAACCAATTTAATAAGCAGAAGCATATTAAATATAAGGTTTCATTAGCTGGTATTTTTTTCTTGCTTTCCTTATCCACAAATATTTATGGGTTTTTAGTAAACTCATGCAGTAATTATCATAATTCAGAAAAAGTAAAATATATAAAATGCATAAATTAAATTTACTTTTTGGAGTGAAGCAGCAATATTTTGCTAAAAATTTCTATCATTTGAGAAATACATTTAGAAACAAAATTATGAACTTTAGTGTCAATGACACAAATGTGATTACTCCTACCACATTTTAAAGTTTAAAAATTGTATTTCCATTCTCATTACTGATAATACTATATATAAATGTCATACAATAGACATTTTCTTACCTACATGCCATTGTAATAAATGGAAAAGCCCACATATCATCAATTTGCCTATCTGGGGAGATATTTAAAGTTATAATGAGACTTTGTGGATATTAATTGTAAGAAATACTTCAAATCACTCTCTAAAGTAAATTAGAATGCTAACTAGACAAATATCTCTCTGATTGTCTAGAGAGCACAGCAGAACTGGCCCAAATTCCATTGCTTGATCATTACTAGTTCGCTCAGTAGGCTTTCTGGAATGTTTCAGTATAGCTGGTACTCCTCTGTGTTTCCAGTCATAATTTAAGAGAGAAATCTCACATGGCAGACACTGCCTTGAATAATAAACAGCTTATCACATAAAGAAGGTTGCTATCTACTGTGAGTGATGGTTGACCTGTTAAAGATTAGGCTTACAACCACAAGTATCAAGAATACATATCCACTTTCTTTGGTCTATATAGTCAGTAAAGACTAAAAGTTAATAATTAATCTTGGAGTTCTTGTAATCTTCCAACTTATTGTAGAAAATGGAATGTGGCATACATAAAAGAAACAAGTTACTCCTGAAGGCATTCTATCCCCTTGGTTCTTGCACATACTTGGCTTTTCTCAAGATTTCAAATGGCAGTATGCCTGCAGGAGTTCAAATAGCAGGCCAGCTGCAAAGATGCATGCAGACACTAGGGAACTCCTCCCTGGTGCCTCTAAATGACTAGTTTAGTTTCATCCTGGCAATCTTATCATTCTCCCAATTATTCACAAGAGACTCTTTAGTATTTACTTCTCCATCTGTGAATCAACTCCAACAGCACTACATCACCTCTCTTTGATGCAGGAATTTTAGCAGCAGTGGGTTTCCCAAATGTATTTGGGTTCTATTCTCAAACAGAGCCCTTCTGTATGGTCGCTTATCATAGGTCCACACCCTTCTATCATCTCAATTTGAACACTCCAAGTAAATCAATAGACATTTAACCCTTGACTTTTTCATAAAATAGCACAAGTATTTTAAAAATAGTAGACTCTATACAATGCCTCATTAAATGTGATTTTTACTTAAATGCAATTTCTCAAATGAATTGTATAGAACCTAAAAGCTAGTAATGAAGTAAAAAGAAGTGTGTTCCCTGCCAACTTTACTGTATTAGGGTATACACTGTTTCACATGAAAACATAATGGTCAGATCAAGGAAAGAAGTCTGTTGTGAGGTTGGGTCTGCTAGATGTTGCAGGGAAGTTACAACAATCTCAAAAGTATTGCTGTTTAAAAAAGATCTGAAGAAGACAACACAGTTGACAGTCCAGTGTAAATGGAGAAAATCACAAAGAAGCTTACCTCTCAAAAAAGAGCTAGAAACAATGATTGCTGAGAAAAAGATAATTAGTCTTCCACAAGGATGAGCCTACTATCAGGTTATCTAATTCTAAGTGATCAGCCATGAAATAATATTTCTGAAAACAACACTAAATGGACTAAGCAGGTTGTATTTACGTATTTTATTCATATGTATATGAAACAATAAGTATCAAAGAAAAATATGCCATGAATTTAGGAGATAATATGATTGGCAAGTGAGGGCACATGTGAGGGGTTGGTAGGAGATAAAAGAAGGTGTGAAAGATGTGATTACATTTTACTTAAAAGTAATAAATAGCCATAAAAGTAAAAAGAAAAGAAGAGAGAGTAGAAGAAAGAGTAAAGATAAATCAATGGCTCATTATATGTGACAAGGGAAGAATACAAAGTGAAGACTTTGGGATTTGGAGCATTACAAAAGCTCAGTGTTTACCAAAAAAAGAAAATAAAAAATGATATCAAGTAAGATAGCTTTGATGCAAGGATAAATAAAATGAAGCTGAGAAATTACTAGAGATGTTAGAGTTATGATTGGCGGTGAGTTTTGTAACAAAGTTAGGTAAAGTGGTAGGGGTAATGACCTGATTGGAGTGGCCTTGGAAAACATGAGCAGTGTACAATTAGTCACAGAAATAGAAATCTTACAAGTTTTGCTGCAAAGTACAGAAATAAAATAATCTACGAACTACAAGAAAAACTTAAAATGTGATTAATCTTTGTATTTGTTTTCTTAGTATATTATAATTGTACAAATGTTAAAGTAGCCCCATATTGTTATGACTAATTCTATAGAAAATATAGTATTGAAGTGAAAAGTTTGACATCTAGTAGGTAAGAATCATATAAAATGCCTCTAAACAAATTAGATTTCTAGGCTGGAAAGATGGCTCAGTGGTAAGGTAAATACTGCTTTTCCAGAGGACTTGGGTTTGGTTCTCAGCAACCATGTAAGGCAGATCACAATTGCCTATTCCTCTAGTGCCAGAGGGGGTCTGGTGTCTTATTCTGGTCTCCACTGGCACCTAAATATGCACAAGCATAAACACACACACACACACACACACACACACACAGATTGGTAGATCTACTAAAACAGGTCTTTGGAATTCAGGCACATTCTCTTCTACTTCTTCTTGATTCAGTTTGCCCCAAAAAAAATATTCAGAAATTTTGCCATCTAAATAGGAAATTGTTGGAATGTTCAGAAGTTTGAGTGCAACGGAAAAAGCCTAAAATTGTGATCTAAAACTAGGAAAAACAGGTCAAGCGATCCAAGTAATTCATTGTGAATACTTTCACAAATAAGGGAGAAAAGTATATATTTAGTAACCAGAGCAAAACATACAGCGCAGTATGCCTCTCATGTTGGATTCCATGCAGAGGGACAGTGTTGAGTATTTGGTACTGAAAATAGTGGTAATTGAATTTGGTAGCCAATAAAATGCTTGCAAAGAGATGAAAATCATTGAAAAATTTAATGCCACTTAATTATGACAAAGGAAAAGAAATGTAGTTTTAATATTAATATAAAGTAAAAGTTAAAAAAAGTAACATAGTCAAATGTGCTTAACCATGAAGTTAAAAAGAGAAAATTGCAAAAAATTGTGAACTATTCCCAATTCTTATCAGAAATTGTAAGTGTTGTTTCATGCAATGTTCAGTACTATGCTTGTTAATATAATGAAAAAATGAATGAAGATGCTTTTTAAATTATTTGAAACTGGCCCAATAATGTTAAAAATTTAAAAGAAAAAATACGTAGAATGGCTTAACTGACACCAAGAAAGCAAACATCTTTGAATCAGCTTGCAGTCCTTGCTCTTGGTAATGACTTTATGTTGCTGTTGACTTCAACGCATATATGATATAGAATTTCCAGATCATGATAGTATATGTGTCCTGTCAATGTTTACTCATCAAGGAAATAAAAGTTCTAATATTTATACTGCTAGTACTCTGAGGTTTTTTTTTGTTGTTGTTTATTGTTTGTTTCTTTGATTTTTGTTTGTTTTTTGTTATTTTTTTTTTTACTTACAACCAAGCTAATCATTATCTATAGAGATGCCAAATAAATATGGACTAAAATGGCCAAAGTTTAAAATGGCCAATGACTATGTTCATTACGTCTGACCATAATAGTCTCTCTCTCTTTCTCTCTCTCTCTCTCTCTCTCTCTCTCTTTTCTTTCTTTCTTTTGTTTTTCTACAAGAGCTCCTCGAACAATAAACACTGAAATACACTGAAATACATATTCATCATCAGTCATCATTTCTGGGCATTGAACATATTCTCTGGATCTGTTAGAAATACTGAATACAGGGGAAATTAAATTCCTTAATTTAAAGACAGAATCTAAACCAAGCCCCAAACTTATTAGATAATGTTACTGTGGACATGAACTTGATGCTGATGATTTAAATATAGCCTAAGTTATTAGTAATGAAACTTGGAGAGCTGGTACTGGTTTTCAAAAAAAGTTTTAAATAAAAATGATTCCTTAAATTTTCAGCAGTCATGCTTCATTTTTATTTCAAGTATATCACAAGATTCTTAAATAGTTTTTTGTTGTTGTTGTTGTTGAAGTGTTTTAGCTTTTAGTAGGAAAAGAGGTCTATAAATGTGAAATGATGTTAAGTATTACAAAATAAAATCTGGAAAAGCAATATATGTGCATCTATTCTGGGAATTATTTAGTAAATTCAAACTGAAATAGAAATCAATTTTATACAATATAAACCTATCCATGTTCCAATATGAAAATATAAGTAGTTGAGAAATTTAGATTGTAATAGAGAAAAATAGTAATTTGGGAATATGGGATTTTTCTCAAGAATTTGTACTTTGCTATTGTCTGTTTCCTTACAAAATTGCTACACATACCACACAAACATGTCATTGCTCCACTGATCTACAATAGTGTGGTAATTGGACAGGAAGATTCAGTAGATGTTCAGCCTTGTGAGATATGAATTTTATGTAGATTTTATTTATATCTAGCATATAGTGGTTATTAGTCAAGTTTTCTTGCTGAAACAATGAGTTTCAAAATCACCACCACCATTGCTATCTCCTTATTAACTTGAGAACAAATAGGAGAACAAATAGGGATGGAGTAGTTTGGCAAAAATAAATTTGAATAGATACATAAAGGTACTGCAACAAAGATTCCCATAACGATTTTCAAAAATTATTTAACTCAGTTATTATACAGTTAGAAATCATTTTCTTTTGTGTTTTGAGATAGGAGCTCTATGTAGCCTTGGCTAGTCTGGAGACTCTATATAGATCAGGCTGGCTTTGAACTCACAGAGATGGACCTGCTTCTGTCTCCTGAGTGCTATGCTTTAAGGAGCAAGCCTCCATGCCTTTTGCTGATTCTGACCCAGATGTATGTATTCTACTATTCAGATTGTTGCATTTAAAAAAAAAATCAAGCAGGCCACTTGTCTTTGCTAACCTTCACACTCCTCAAAACACAACATTGTCTTCTTCCTAATGGCCCCATTTTTTTTTTCTGCCCTGTTTAGTCTGGTCCTTTTGTTTTATCTGATTTACTTTCTCACAGAAGCCCTTTCCTTTAGCTCTGATGGATTGGTTTACTTATTATTTTTATTTAGAATGTTCTACCTTAATTGAAACACAACTGTCCAAAGACTGCACCTGAGTGTCTTATAACATAATTAACTACTAGAACAGAAAATACCTGACTCTACATCAATTTCTGAGATGTCAAAACCTTGTAAAATATGTATGCCTTCCAAACATTATTACTCTCTATTCTACTGGGATGCTCTCATCTATGTATTCTGTCAGTACTCTTACATGCTGACTAAAAACACAGATATATGACAATCTTCCTATCCAAAATCTTATAAATACCTTGGGTGACTTTTTTGTTTATGTAGAAGGCACTCTGGTAGGTTTTAGCTCAATACTTTCATTGTCACAGAATCTTGTCATCAACCAGAATTTTTCTGTCTTTGTTTCCTTTATAGTGCAAATTTACTATTTACCAACAAGTCTCAACCACCTATCATTTTAGTTCCTGATACTCTCTTGTTATTCATGTGTTTGTTCATTAAATTTACACAATCTCTTTGTGCTTCATTCTTTTTTAAATGAATTTTTGTTTTTATTGAAAATATATTTTTTTAGTTTATTTTTTATTGATCATTTTATTTACATTTCAGATGTTTTACCCTTACCCCATTTTGACCCTGCCCAAGAACCCATTATACCATCCCCCCTCTCCCTGCTTCCATGTGAATATGCTCCCACCCACCCCCCCACTCCCACCTACCCACCCTCTAATTCTCCTCCACTCAGTGTCCAGCGTTCATGGGACCAAGGATCTTCTCTCCCAACTATACCCAAAAAAGCCATCCTCCCCTACATATACAGCTGGAGCCATGGGTCCCTCCCTATGTGCTCCCAAGCTGGTTGTTTAGACCCTGGGAGCTCTGATTGGTTGGTATTGTTGCTCTCCTCATGGGGCCACAAACACTTTCAGCTCCTTCAGTCTTCTCTCTCACTCCTCCATTGGGAATCCCATGATCAGTTCAACAGACCTCTAAGGAAACAGCTATATCAGTCTTCTGTAAGCATGCACTTTCTGACATCCACATCAGCATCTACCTTTGATGATTCCACATGGGATGGATACCCAGGTGGAATGGTCTTCAGATGGTCACTCCTTTAGTTTATGGCCCACACTTTGTCTCCATATTTGCTCCCTTGAGTATTTTGTTACTCCTTCTAAGAAGGACTGAAGCACTACCATTTGGTCTTCCTTCTTCATGAGCTTCATGTGATTTGTGAGTTGAATCATTGGTATTGAGCGCTTCTGGGCTAATATCCAATTATCAGTGAGTGTGTGTTCTTTTGTGATTGAGTTACCTCACTCAGGATGATATTTTCTAGTTCCATCCATTTACCTAAGAATTTCTCGAATTCATTGTTTTTAAAAGCTGAGTAATACTCCATTGTGTAAATGTACCACATTTTTTGTATCCATTCCTCTATTGAAGGATGTCTGGGTTCTTTCCAGCTTCTGAATATTATAAATAAGGCTGCTATGAACATAATGAAGCATATGCCCTTGTTATATGTTAGAGCATCTTCTGGGTATATGCCCAGGAGTAGTATAGCTGGGTCCTAAGTTAATGCTATGTCCAATTTTCTGAGGAACCGCCAGACTGATTTCCAAAGTGGTTGCACCATCTTGCAATCCCACCAACAATGGAAGACTGTTCCTCTTTCTCGACATCCTTGCCAGCATCTGCTGTCATCTGAGTTTTTGATCTTAGCCATTCTGACTGGTGTGAGGTGGAATCTCAGGGTTGTTTTGATTTGCATTTCCCTGATAACTAAAGATGCTGAACATTTCTTTAGGCGCTTCTCAGCCATTCTTTACCCCACTTTTAAATTACTCTTTATCTGTCTTTATACATGATGAAGCATTCATACAAAATTTCAACTTCCAAGTTGACTCACACACAAAATGTCCAGGTTGTGATTCTCATTTTCAGCATTAGTGTATCTCCAACTTTGCAGCATCAATTATATCATAAGCTATGATTATTAAAACACCTTGCCTTCTTTTATCTTCCCATGATCTGTGATAAATATTCCCCTGTCTAATCCTTAGCCAGAGTCCACTGTTTTTCTAGGAAGGAGTCGTTCATATTTCTACCTTTGGTTGACTTCAGATAATTGTATCTATGTGTCTATTCAATGTATTTACTTGTGGATGACAAACTATTCTATCTCCCTAAAAGGTAGTAAATTATAATGAAGAAAGGATGTGAATCATTTATATCTCCCTTTTAAAAGTAAAGGCACCTAACCAAGGACTTGAAAATTAACTATATAAAGGTATGCATGATCTGGTACACAATTATCTCTATTACCCAACAGTAAACTTTTGACTTCACAATAACATGGTTTTCCTCAACAATGTCTGTGGGATATACAGTAAAATACATTTTTTTGCTAGGTGAATCTTGTAAGAAGCCTCTTGATCTTGATACTTTGTTTTCCAGTCTCTAGTCGTTAGTATATAGTCAATTCCTCCACAGTGTTTGAGTAATTAAAGATTTCTGTTTGACTATATTTCCAGGATCTTCAGTTGGTAGCATTCTTGATTGTTGTTTTATTTTGTCATTTACTCTTATCATTTTTGCTAGCCTATTTGTATTCTGGTGTGTTCGCTCTCTAGACCTTTACTCTTAATATGAAATCCCCGAGTGCTTGCATTTGAATCCAGCTGGAAACTGAATTTGCCTTTAGTAAGAATGATCTGACCAGGTAATTACTTATCAGTCTCTACAATGTTGATATTTTTATTCAAATTGAGTCTTTGTCATATGGACTTGGGTAGTAGATAGCCTATATAGGTTTACAATATTGAGCAGAATCTTTGGTCTCTACTCACTGGATGCTACTAACAAATCACCACTTGGTTATAAAACCTTGAAAACCAAAACATACCTTCCAAAGATCCAAATGTTCTTCAAGGGATATATATATTTGGATACATTTAGATAAATCAACATACATATGTGTGCACACACTGTATGTTTATACATACATACATACATACACCACATACACACACACATACACACACACATACACACACGCACACACATACACACACAAGCAAGTGCGCAGGTGTGTGTATATGTGTGTGTTCAGTCAGAAGGCTGGGTTTCTCAGCTCGTCTTCAGTATACACTGGAGTTTCAAAGACGTAGGCTTCAATGCCAGTGAAGGAATGGACTTACCAGGAAGAATGAGGCCAAGCAGACAAAGATAACAAGCTTCCTTCTTCCATGTCCCATATTTAGGCTGCTAACATAAGGTGAGGCCCATTAAAGGTGAATCTCCACCTCGGAAGATCTGAATTAAAAGTTATTCTCCTTACTTCACATTATTTAATTAAGAAAAATCCATCACAGGTATACCTAGTTGCTTGGATTTTAGTTAATTTCAGATATAATCAAGTTGACAATCAAGAACAAGCATCACAAGAGGCAAAGTCAGCTTTTTGAGAAATACTAACCTAGTGTCATGTCTGTTGAAATTTAGTAGCCACCCTACTTTCTGATGCTCTAAATGATCAAAAAAGAATGGGACTATCAATTAGTTCATGAGAGGCCAGACAACTAATGAACAGAAAAAGGGGAAGACACATTTACAACTTGGAAAAAATAAAATAGCAGCTAATTGCAACTAAATCATGGAAGAAATAATGTAGCATTCAGTTTTGTTCTCCTTTTTTAAAAGTTGAAAGTAGATTTATCTGTCAAACAATACGTCATGACCACTGATTCCCCCCTCAACTCTTACAAACTCCCATTCCACTTCCTCTTTCCCCCACATACAGTCTTCCTTCATTTCTTCTTCAAGAAAAAGCAGGCCTCCAAGAGACAATAATCATAGAACAAAACAAGATACAAGACCAGGCAAAAGCCCTCATAGGCTGTATAAGGAGCCCTATAGGAGAAAAAGACTCCCAAAAGCAGGGAAATGACTCAGACACACCTGCTCCTACTTCTAGGAACCAGAACTTAAAACACCACTAGGAGCACATTAAAACACTAAGTTAACAACCACAATATATATGCAGAGGTCCTGGTGCAGACTCCTGCAGGCAGGCCCTGTGCTGCTCATTCTCTGTGAGCCACTGTGAGCCCTGCTTAGTTGATTCAGCAGGTCATGTTCTCCTGATGTCCTCCATCTTTCTGACTGATACATTCATATATTAGCAGTGTATTACTCATGTGTGAATTAACTTTCACAGAAAATTTTATTCACTTGATTGTGATGATTTTGGAGGGAGTAAATTATAAAGAAAATTAACTGCATGACATTATCAAAGAAAAATATTATTAAAATTATAATTTTATCTCTAGAGAATCAAAAAGACAATAGAAAGAGACTAGAAATAATCTACAAAGTAAACATGATACACTTCCAAATGTGATACACTTCTGCACCTCATTAAGCCAACAATGACTATTCTTACTTATATTTCAATTTTTCAAATCTGTTCATTTCTACCACTTCTAAAATAGATTAAAAGATACTTGTGTAGGCTCTAAAATGTTGTTTCTTTGTAGAGCCCTCAATATTGAAAATCCTTTATATCTCTATCTTTTTGCCAAATGTAAGGACAAAATGGATATATGGCTGTTCATATTCATTTCTATTTTTTAATAAAGTTCACCATCTTTTATTGAAATTTCAAAAAAAATACTTGTGTGGAAAAATACTATGCATGCCAAACAAATTCTTATTAAGACCTTTCAGATGTTGAGGTTATTATTTTAAAAATGCTGCTGTGTGCAGTCCGACTATATATGTGGTGGGTGGCTCTGCTTAGCTCAGGTTGCCAAGTTCCGAGGCCAGAGCAAAGCACACCACAGCTGGAAGTGGCCACAGGCCACATGTAGGAAGCCGCTACCGCCTTAGTGCCGGCGGCGAGACCAATCGCCATTACAAGATGGCGCTGACATCCGCTGCCCATCCTGATAAACAAGCTGTTGCGAATGTGCGGGAAGTGAGCACGCGCCAAGTCACAGCCCATCCCGGGGCGTTTTGGCGGGTAACGAGTAAGCAGCCAATCAGAAATGAACACGCCACTCCAAGGGTATATAAACAGTGCTTTTTCGGGGCCTGGGGTCTTCCTCCTTTCATTAACAATAAACGTTTGCTGCGAAAGGATCCTGGTGTCCACGTGTGTCTTGCTGGCGAGACAATTACACGCGGGTCACAGCCACATGCACCACAACTAGACCCAGGAGACTGCAGCTCTGGACAGCCAGAAGCACCGGCCCTGGCACCCATGAGACTCCATCGTGGTGGCTAGATCAGCCAATCCACCACACTGTCTACAATGCTTGGCTGAGGCCAGATAATACCCGTCATTGTCATTCCACAGTACCTGGCAGAATGAAGGCTCTTTATACTTAATGGCTATCCTATTGGTACATATATTTGGAAATGCTCAATTAACAAGATCCTCACACAATTAGAATTGTAAACCAAATTAACTAACCTAGATATAAATAACTACCAGAGACTGCTAAAGACAGGTTGACTTCTCTAGCCATCTTCTCTCCTCCTCCTCCTTCCTCTCCTCCACTTCCTTCTCCACTTCCTCTCCTTGCTCCTCCAACATTAGCTCCTCCCAAATTACCAAGTTTTATTGTAAAATGTAAGGGGGGGTATTCCACTACATTTAGATAAAGAGCTGCTTCCATATTTCCACTTCAGTCTCATATCCCTGACTATCCCAGAAGTAGAAATTCACCAAGTAATATATTTCCGATACACTCTGTAGAAAGATATCTAAGAGGTATATTAAGGTGACAATCTCTACCATAGTGAATTCTAAAGATTTTATACACCAATTATTATTTTTGATAACATTGATACGGCAATGAAGTGATGTCTTGAATAAGTGATAATTTACCATTAATTATTTAATTTTTGAAGTCACAGATTTACATAGGTTACATTATAATAAAATCAAGAAATTTGATTTATTTGATAATTTATAGGATCTTTGGAAAGAATCCCTGTTCTTGCTAGTGTGCTGAATCCAAACAGCCTAGAACAATAGGTTCCCTAGTGCAATAGTAAACACGAACACCATAGGACTAGCCAACCATATTCTGATTAGATTTTAGTAATGCTTCACAAAATGAAATCCATACCTGTCACCATTACTGGGCCAAGACGTTGTGGTTAGACATGCCATAGGCCTAGTAGAGAACTTATTATTATCCTGCTAAATGAACAGAGTAATAAAATGACGCCTAATGATTTATTTCTACACTTCTGGATTAATGCATCTCCTAAACCTCATCATAGAACCATCCATCACTTTTAGTAGATGAAAGATAATAGAAAGACTCACAACTGATAAACCTATAGAAAATAAGAGACAGGTAGATTGTCAGCCCTAAATGGGACACTTATACCATGCCCTGCCTCCCAATGCTCACAGATAATTGAGGCAGAGGGAGTAGAAAGAATGTAAGAGCCAGAAGTGGTTGGTGACCACAAGAGATCTATTAGCTAGGGACAAGACAGTAACATATATATATGTTTACAACATTAGTGACAGCATACAAGACATGTGCCAGGTTCAACCAGACCAACTTCCAGCATAGAGATGGCTTATGAGCTCAAATTTCTACTCCTAATCAAGGAGCTATTGGCAACTTATGGCTTCTGGGAAAGGGAATGTCAATTTTCTTTAAAAGTGTAGGCCCTGAGAGGTTGACCATGTTCCATTGGAAGGTCACACATCTAAGAATGTATGGGTGAGATAAACCATACTTGGTGGGTTTTATAAAATAAAAAAAAAACAATAGGTTGAGTCAGTAGGGAGGTATGGGTGGATCTGAGAGGTGTGGAATAAGTGTGATCAAAATACACTGTATGAAATTCTCAAAGAATTTTAATAAATACACTTAAAAGGAAGGAAAAATGCTATATGTTTCCTCTCATATGTGAACAGTAGCTTCAAAACTTTAGATACGTGTTTATAAATGAAACTCAGGAAAACTAGTAAGATTCAATTTCTTTATATTCATTTACATTCTTCACATACAAAATAAAATTATCTAGAGTATACAGCTTACTGGGGTTCAGGAAGAACTGAACAAAACCTAACAGTTGAATTTCAGTTAAATAAATATAAATATTATTGAAAAATACATTTGATTGTACTATGAAGGATAGATAAAAATGTGTAAGTTCAGATATTTAGGTTACCAGTTCAGTGATTATGGCCACATAGGAAAAAGTACTGACTCTAGAAATTAAGTGATGAGTGGATATGAGAGGAATTACAAAGTCTACCCTAGACTTAAATCAGAGCAAGAATAAGAGCAGATCACACTCTGACAGCTAGAAAAGGCTCTTTATAGATTCTAGATTCTGAAAGTTACTCAATTTGGCCTACACTTCATTAAAGTATCTTAGCATATTTGGAGAGCAGAGGCAAATCAATAAAATCAGGATTTTGAAAGATTAAAGTATTGGCCAGGATGTTTGTTTTGAAACTAACTCATTCTCAAAGTACAATGTTTAAAGTACCTGATTCAAATGTGTCTAGATTATAGACTAATAAGCATCATCCTGAATTTTACTCTAAGCTTCTAGAATCACAGTCTTTGTTGATATTCATGATTTTATTATAAAATTGCCTAAGTAATCCTGAAGCACACAATAATTCTTGAGAATAACAAAGGGAAGAGGCATTAATGTTTTCTAAACAAGGGAGTTCTATTCTAATGCATATTTTGCAAAGGTAACAATGGTAACAAGGCAGGGAAGCAAAAAACAGGATGGAATGTGGGTGGAAACTATATGTTAGGCGCACCATTATTTGTAGTGCACTGACTCCTGATGACACTGTTAGATAGGTATATTGGCATTTATAACTAAGCTTTATAGTGATTTTTGATGCTGACTATGGAATTTAATTTAAAAAGTATGCTATATACTTCAAAGTAGAGTTCATAGTTTTTTCATTAAGACAACTGAGAATGCAAGATACTTAAATGATATACAGAAATATATTATTTAAGCCTCTTCTATTTCTCTTAAAATATCAGTAATACTTCATTAGATAATAACAAGCGAGCATATTTGGAACACCATCTGAGTTAGCCAAAAGTATTTTATGCCAAAATTGGTTGCTAACTGCAACAAAGTATTTATTACCAATTGTTTCCTGCTGACTACTATTAGAACTAGAGAGAGAGAGATGCTAAATTTCAGGAATATTTATTTTTTCATTCTTGAATGAAACCTCTTTTTTCTTTTCTGACTTTTTTATATTTATATTTATTTTCCTTTCTGACTAATGAAGCGAAAAGAAGTCACAATGTTTCTAGAACAGGAGAAAGGTAAACTCCGTATAGGTTAGAAACTTGAGACAACCTGAGAGTTTTCCAATGCCTGTCATCTCAAGTAAAATTCAAGAATTTTTAACATTTTTGGCTAAAGAAGAGATCCTCAAAATTTAAACCTGTATTTCCCTCTTTTAAATTGTGGATAATTTTACAAGAAATAACAGCCATTAAAAGTAGAATACCAATGTTACCTGTCTCTTATGAATAATATTTTATACTCCAGGAATAAAAAGATATATCTCCCTCCAATTCCAAATCTATGTCTATACACTACTTCGTAGGTATGTGACACAAAGTGAACATGATCTCTCTCTCATATATATATATATATATATATATATATATATATATATATTCCTTTTATGTCCATACTGCAGATAAAGTATCTAAGGGACAGTGGTTAAGTAACATTTCTAAGGTCAAAAAGCCTAGAAGATGTTAAATTCAAATTCAAACAGTGTATTCTAGAATGTGTACTTATAAATGATTACTGTATGCTACTACATTTCCAGTGGCTTAAATCCAGAGCTTTAATCAAATTTGTAAAGTTTCTGCAGCTCAAAATAAGGTTAAGAATGCAGGCTTGAGGGAAGGAGACGAAGAAACTAATAAATACTATAATATGACACACACTATAATAAAGATTTATGGCAGGTGCTATGTGAGGCAGCACAGAGGGAAAAATGCCAAAGTGTTACTGATTGAGTAAAGGAGAAAATAGAAATGGAGAGCATTATTCTTTCAGCACTGAACACACAGATGCCATGTTAACCAGTTTCCAAGGACTTTTTGTTTTCTGTTTTTGATTGAAGACCACCATAAACAGCTATGTGATTTTATATTGTTTTTCTAAATACAGTGGCATTCATAGTCTGTTGTGCTATTATTGTAGTTTAACTTGGCAGGTCTGTGGTATCGAGGTTTGAGAAAATTGAGCTATCATGCTCTAGACCAATCCTAGTATGAGGCTTAACTCTGGCACCAAATCAAGAAGCCTCCCACAATCTAGCTTCAGCACATGTGATTCTTTTATTAGTTTCTATTATGTGTTATTTTAGGTCATTGTATATTTGTATATTTACTGGTGCTTATATTTGACATGCTTTTTTTTCCTATTTCATATGATTCATAGTATAAGTGATTCTCCAAAGTGGAATATGATAACATCTCTCCCAAGAATTTGGTTTAATTATCTTTGAAATTTACCCAAGAATCAACATACTGTTTCAACTCAAGTTTTGTCTGTATTTGGTATTTGTGAATGTGTAGCTTTATATAGCTAGAGTCATGTAGTTAGTGAACAGAAATAGACCACATATTTTTGAATGTGGTATCTTAGTAACAGATTATTTCTTCCAATTATGCACATATACAGGTATACTGAGAGGATATATATGTTTCAAATTGTTGCTAGCAGAGTTGACATCAGTATGAAAATATGGTTTTATATTTTTTCCTCATTCGTAATAATAATCACTCATTTGTGATACTCAGTTAAACAATTGCTTCAAGGAAAATTATTTGGAAAATGACTTTACTAGGAAAATGTTTTAATGGTTAAATTAACAATACTAAAAATATGATAGATGCTCAAATATGCAATTAATTTATTATATATGAGATTTGCATGTACAATTATTATAGATATTATATTTGGATATAATTCACTCATTCAAAAACAATGTTTAGGAAATTATCAAGAAAAGAGAAAAACCTGCTAAATTGCTTCAGGTTATGAAACTATTGCCAGCTAGCTTTGATGTGAAGATGTACCCACAGGTAAAATAACTGAAGATACAGATAATATAGCATGTGGTTAAGTGCAAGCCTGCGGAAATCTCAGAGCAAGGTCCTGCTCTCATATCTGTATTTGCAAACTACAAGTTACATCAAATACCACATAGTCTTTGAGATAATATACCAGGGATTTATCAAAGAAAGAAAATGGAAAGAGACAGAAAATATTTAGTATTATGAAAATATTTTACTGAACAGTTTACATATTTTAGAAACACCACACCTCTTCCAGTGCTCAGCAAATTATGTCTTGAAAATCAGTGCACTGTATTATACTGTCTCCTGTTACAAACACTAAATAATGGTGGTATAATTTTAGCTGTGGTAATATTTCAGTTTCAGATCCAAGACAGTTATAAATGTATTACTCCCCAAGTCATTATTGAAATGTTTGAATGCAGAACTTCTTTGCAGTTTGAGTAATCTAAAAGCTCCCAAATGAGCACACAGTAAGCAAAACAAACTGCTGCAGTTTGTGTGTTTCCTCCCTGCTGAAGATTTCCAAAGATGGTTTACTTCAAAGAGAACACTCTATGTAAGGCAACCATCTGTGGGAAAAAGATAGTACTGCAAATGTGGCAAGGAAACTTACTTCGGCTTGAGGTACTTTGCCAAATCTGAAGATACTATATGCCCTGGGACATGGTGTCATTAAGAAGTCTAAATGAAAGTTGGATCACAGAAGTAGCAGTGATGTTAGCAGAAACTCTAGGGCTTTTCTAGACCTTCTTTTCGTAAATTGCTCATAACATATTAGGCAGTATGAAAACAAAAATAAAAGTCTCAGATACTTGAAATTACAGTGTAGACATGTACTCATCATCACTTTTAACTTTACAGAAGATTCTGTCACAAGCTGGATGAGGAGTGTAGGTGCTCAGTAGTAAGATAAGGGATTTTTCTTTCTGATTAATACATCAAAATAATTGAAAATCTGTTTAAAATACTAAAACAGACTTCTTGAGTACTTAAAATTTAAAATGAAATTGTATTAACTCAACATAAATATATCTTAAACACAAGTCATGGGGATAAATTATTGTTAAAGAGTACGAGAAAAATCAAATGAAGGTGAAATAAAGATCGATTTTAATTAGTTTTGTCACTTTTTTTTTACTGGCCATTTTATTTGTTCTAAGTGTATTTTTTTATTTGTTCTTTGAGAATTTCTTATTAGATATATATTAATTATATTCTCCCAGCACGTTCCTAAATGCTCCCAAATCCTTCTTACTTCCTCCTCCAAAATTGATGTCATCTTTTAAAAAATAAACCATGTAATCCAGTTTGAGCTGTCCATATTCTCCAGGGTATGGGACCATTCACTTTAGTGTGGTCAACCCACCAGTTGTCCTTAAAGAAAACTGACTCTGCTTCTTGTAGAAGCAACCAACTATCAGTAGTGTAGGCTCATGAACTCCTCTTAGCTCAAGGTTAAATTGATAACTGACTTGGTCTTGTGTAGGCCATCATAATTGGTCTGAGATCATGAGTACTGTGGTCCTGTCATATCCAGAAGGTGCTATTTTATTCCAGTATCCCTGATCCCAGATTCTTACTATCATTTTGCCACCACTTCTCTTAGATTCTCTGAGCCTTAAGTCATGCAGAGGATAATAATTCTCCTGAAAACTGTAAGTTACCCCAAAAGGGTGCAGTACCAGTTGTATGAAACCTACTCTAAAGTTCTTGGGTGGATAGAGTACCAGAAACTCTCAAAACTATTTACAGTATTACCTTTGCTTTGGTTGGTCATCAGAACTATATGATAAGACCTGTGGAACCATGAAAAGGATAGATTAGATTCTGGTAGAGCACTGGCTAAGAAATGGCCAGAGACCCTTTGAGGAATGGGATACATTTCACCATGCTCCCAAGACTCCAGGATCCTGACACGTGGTCTAAGACCTCCATTGATCAGCACCTTTCAGTCATGTAGGGCAACGCTCCTACCAGCCCCTCCATAGGTAGAGGGCATGACTATAGGCCTCAACCTCAAGAGATTTCCATATTAATGAGATACCTAAAGGCCAGAGGTCATAGCCAATTAAGAATTCCTTCTTAGACTCTCTTCCCTCTTCCCTCCCTACTTAACTCAGGTCTGCCCTGAGTTTCCGGGGTGTGCAGCCAGATTCATCCACTTTCTACCATGACAATAAACCTTTTAAACCATGGAATTCCTCGTGTCTTTCTGTGGGGAACCATGGAGAAGGCCTTTAACTAATGAGCCATTGCTGCCATCGCAGCTGCTTCTGCCTAATCTCCGGCTGAAAACTTGTGTATATTCCTGACATGGAGGCTGCCAATTCAACCAAGTTAGCCAAGCCGACCCAGCCAAGGGAGTCCCAGTAACAAAAGAGTCTCAACCCATGGGGCGCTGCTGGGGCTTCTCTCCCCCTTGTTCTTCTTGTTTGCGGGCTGGTCCAGCCTATACGCCCCCAGTCTTTTTTCTTCTGAGGCTCTAAGTGGCATCTGGAGTCCCAAAGATGGAGACAACCAGCCTCTAGGTCAGCTGTAGGCCCGGAGACCTCAGACTGAGGTCTCCTCATGCCTGGGCTGAGCCCTGCAGCATCTGTCCGGGCACTGTGTGTAGTGAACTCAGTCAAATTCCTGTGCTTTTGCTCCCTAGAGCAGTGGTTCCAGCTGGGAATCACAACTCCGCTCAACAGAACCCACGCCCACCCATGTACAAACTAACTGCCCCACAAAGACCCTATTGCTAAAGATGCCATATACTTTGATCACAAAACTTGGAAAAGCAAAGGTGGTATTTATTCAGAATTTTCTCCTTTGCAGGTTAGTGTTAATAATACCAGAAGGGGCTAAGCAGATTGTGGTGGAGGATGGAAGGATGGATAAAAAGAATTTATTTACAATTTTACCCATCCATGAGTGATAATAGCAGCTGGAGTGGCAATATATCCCCAAGGGTGAAAAAGAAATATGGGTGTTCTGCATTAATCAACTTCATTCTTCTTCGATTTAAAGCCTGCTTCACAAGAGGGAACTCATGTTTGGTACTATAAATTAAGAGATAGTCCCATGAAAAGCTCATGGACCACAGGGATAAACTTACTAGTACTTTTTAAAATGGACAAAAATGTGTCTTCTTATCACATTCCTCTAACTTTACAGATTGGTCAATTTATTTACTTAATCTTTCTTAAGCTGATATTTATATACTTTTCAGTTTTGGTTAACTTTAACTTCTAACTGTTTATACTTTTCAAAAATATATTAAAATAATATGAATCAAAAATGAATTCAAATAATTTAATTTGTTAGTTTCCAAGTAAGCACATTTTTTTTTTCTGCCATAATATTCAACCTATAGCGGGCAGTTCAGATGAATGCAAAAAAGATTCCTAGGTCAGTGATTTGTAGATCATTTCAAAGTTTTAAAGAGCATTGGTTATTTAATCTCTATTTAGAGTAAACTGATCGTGGAGGATACACTATGTCAACTTCTGTCACATCAAGAAAACTTAACAGTTATATTTTCTTCATGAGCACATTTTTTTTTTCACGTGCTACTTTTCTGTTTAACATCAAATGTAAAAATCCACAATAAAAAAAATGAGATCTTAGATTAAAAACTAATAGTTTCACAACTTTGGTAGCTAGCTAGAACAAATAAGAATATTAAGCTTATATCTAAATTCTACTTTTAAAATGAGGTGTTTTTGAGTGAGTTTAGATGAGAATAATCATCATAATATGTGACTAAAATTACAATTGAAAAATAATGAAAATGGACACATACCATGCAGATATGTGCAGGTGGGGAGTGCTTATTGCTTTCATCCATTTTAAGGAACATTAAGTGGAACTTGAATAGGTACATTCAGAGAATTGCACAATGTAAATTTTGAGAACAAGAAAGCAAAGCTATTAGTACTGGTCAGATTTACGTTCCTACCTCCATTATATGTCATCTGAAATTGGGTACCTGAGACACGCTGTGTAACATTCTTCTCTCAATCTGTAAATGTGATGAGTTTTTATATTCCTCTCATAGGATCTTGAAAATGATTACAAAAGAAAGTAATTGAATAAAATATGGGATGTGGATACATGGTAGATCACTTGTTTACTGTGAACAGTTTCATGTGGAACACTGCAAAGAGTAAAATAAAGATTGAATGAGAATAAAAAGAAATATAAAGTAAGCTTTTTGAACAAAGTAGGGATATTTGAATCTGAACTGTTGCAGCTTCATACATATTAAGCTTTGTTTGCTCATTCAAACAAAGAATAAGAAGCCTTTGCCTGGAAAATGTTGACATTGTGGCAATTCACGTAGGGAGTCATGAAGAAAACAAAGTTAAAGAACCTAGTGCCTATGTTAGCTCCTTAGATACAATGTTGTCAAAATATATCTCTAAGGTGATAACATTTGAGCAGAGTTGTACATGAAATCACAAGAACTAATTAACAGTATATTTGTAGAGAGCTCCTCTTTGGCAGGTATGTAAGTGGTTATATCTGACCTCTGCTGTAAAGAGGAGGTATTTTTTAGTTAGTGTAGAATAAGACTAGTTAGAACAATATGTAGCTGAGAAATTGTAGTATAAAAGGTCAAATAAATTGGACAAATATACCACAGACAAGTACAAGTAAGCTTACTCCTTTTAACTATTACAAGACACAAATTCACAGACACACTGATGTACACACACACACACAAAGTAAAAAAGGGATTAGTTGAGAGGAAGAAGGGGGACAGCAGAAGTGGGAGAGAGATAAGTGGTAGTAATAAGGTGTGAATATGATCACAAGATATAAATGCATGATATATGAAATTTACAAAAATTAATCACACAACTAATATACTTAAAACAGGGAAACAGTTCTCCATTTAATATTGAGTATTAAATAAGAAATATTAAGTGGAACAAATATAAATATATTCTTTATTGGCATACAGGCATATGTATAGGCAGTAAGATGGAAATTAACTGAGTAAACTGAATGGCAAAAGCATCCCTTTTGGAGCTGAGAAAAGGTAATAGTTATGTTTCCTTTTGTTGGACCAAACAAAGCTTCTGTGACAAGAGATGGACTAGTCCATTCAATAAAAATAAAGGAGACCAATGTGTCTGATTCTAGGTAGAAGAAGAATCAAAATCATCAGAGGATGTAGGCAGAGAAAATAGATGTCAAAACTGAAATGGTCCTAAAATCTGTTTTAAGGAATTTAATTATTACTTTGATTGAGATGGGGAGCTAGAGGAGAATTTTGAGTAGAAGAATGACATTGGCTTGTGCATATTTTTAAGAAATCACCTGGATGATGTGCTGAGAATAGACATTGGAAGTAATTAAAGTGCAGATGTGACTTTACAGTAAATGTTGTAATAATCCAAGAGAATAGATGCTGTCTTGGTTTAGAAAAGTAGAGAAGTGGTCATATTATTTATCTTTTTTTTTTTTTTATTGGATGATTTATTTACATTTCCTATGTTGTCCCCTTACCCCATCCCCCACCACCCCCTCGGAACCCCCAATCCCCTCGCCCCTCCTCCTTCTTCTCTGTGGATGTAACCTCTATCTACACCCCCCCCACTCCCACCTCCCCACCCTCAAAATTCCCACCCCCTGGGGCATCCAGCCTTCATGAGGTCAAGGTTCTCTTCTTCCACCTATGCCCAGCAGGGCCCTCCACTTTTACATATTCAGCTGAAGCCCTGGATCCCCCCCTAAGTGCTCCCAGGCTGGTGGTTTAGACCCTGGGAGCTGTGGTTGGTTGGTATTGTTGCTCTCCTCATGGTGCCACAAACCCTTTCAGCTCCTTCAGTCTTCACTCTAACTCCTCTATTGAGAACCCCATGATCAGTTCAATGGCTAGTTGTGAGCATCTGCCTCTGAATATGTCTGACTCTTGAAGGCCTCTGAGGAGATATCCATATCAGGCTCTTATCAGCATGCACTTCCTGTCTTCCACATCAGCATCTACCTTTGGTGATTGCACATGGGATAGATACTCAGGTGGGGTGGTCTTGAGACGGCCCCTCCTTCAGTTTCTGTCCCTCACTTTGTCTCCATATTTGCTCCCTTGAGTATTTTGTTGCTCCTTCTAAGAAGGACCGAATCACCCTCACTTGGTCTTCCTTCTTTATGGGCTTCATGTGGCCTGTGAGTTGCATCTTGGGCATTTCAAGGTTCTAGGCTAATATCCAATAATCAGTGAGTGAATACCATGTGTCTTCTTTTGTGATTGGCTTACCTCACTCAGGATGATAATTTCTAGTTCCATCCATTTACCTAGGAACCTCTCGAATTCATTGTTTTTAATAGCTGAGTAATACTCCATTGTGTAAATATACCACATTTTTTTAATCCATTCCTCAGTTGAAGGACATCTGGGTTCTTTCAGAAATGGTTTTTAAATAAACATATTGACAGAATTGGTTTTTAAATAAACTTATTGACAGAATTGGTTTTTAAA
>NW_021620798.1:4676096-4678205 GCF_004785775.1 Grammomys surdaster
ACATATTGACAGAATTGGTTTTAAAATATACATATTTACAGAATTGGGTTTTAAATAAATATATTGACAGAATTGGTTTTTAAATGTAGATATTGACAGCATTGGTTATTAAATAAAAATATTGACAGAATTCATTATTAAATAAATATATTGACAGAATTGGTTTTTAAATAAACATATTGACAGAATTGGTTTTTAAATATAGATATTTACAGAATTGATTATTAACTAAAGATATGGAGAGAATTGGTTTTTAAATAAAGATATTGACAGAATTGGTTTTTAAATGGAGATACTGCAAAATTGTTTGTTAAATAAAAATATTGACAGCATTGGTTTTTAAATATAGATATTGACAAAATTGATTATAAACTAACGATATTGAGAGAATAGGTTTTTAAATAAAAATATTGACAGAATTGGTTATTGAATAAAGATACTGACAGAATTGGTTATTAAATAAAGATATTGACAGAATTGTTTTTTAAAAAAATATATTGACAGAATTGGTTTTTAAATAAACATATTGACAGAATTGGTTTTTAAATAAAGATAATTAAAGAATTGGTTTTCAAAGAAAGATATTGACACAATTGTTTTTTAAATAAACATATTCACAGAATTGGTTTTTAAATAAAGACGGGGACAGAAATGGTTATTAATTAAAGATATTGACAGAATTGGTTATTGAATAAAGATACTGAAAGAATTTTTTATTAAATACAGATATAGACAGAATTGGGTTTTTTTAAAAAATATATTGACAGAATTGGTTTTTAAATAAAGATATTGACAGAATTGTTTTTTAAATATAGATATTGACAGAATTATTTATCAAAAAAACATATTGACAGAATTGGATTTTAAATAAATATATTCACAGAATTGGTTTTTAAATAAAGATATAACAGAATTGTTTTTTAAATAAAGATACTGACAGAATTGGTTTTTAAATAAAGATATTGACAGCATTGGTTTTTAAATGAAGATATTGAAAGAATTGGTTATTAAATAAAGATATTGACAGAATTGGTTATTGAATAAAGATATTGACAGAATTGGTTATTGAATAAAGATATTGACAGAATTGGTTATTGAATAAAGATACAGGCAGAATTTTTTATTAAATAAAGATATAGATAGAATTGTTTTTTAAAAAACATATTGACAGAATTGGTTTTTAAATAAAGATATAAAAGAATTGGTTTTTAAATAAACATATAACAGAATTGGTTTTTTAAAAAAAATATTGACAGAATTTGTTTTTAAATAAAGTTATTGACAGAATTGGTTTTTAAATGAAGATACTGAAAGAATTTGTTGTTAAATAAAGATATTGACAGAATTGGTTATTGAATAGATATTGACAGAATTGGTTATTAAATAAAGATATTGTCAGAATTGGTTATAAAATAAAGATATTGACAGAATTGCTTTTTAAAAAAATATATTGACAGAATTGGTTTTTAAATAAAGATATTGACAGAATTGGTTTTTAAATATAGATATTGACAGAATTGGTAATCAAAAAAACATATTGACAGAACTGGTTTGTAAATGAAGATACTGACTGAATTGTTTATTAAATAAAGGTATTGACAGAATTGTTTATCAAATAAAGATATTGACAGAATTGGTTATTAAATAAAGATATTGACAGCATTGGTTTTTAAATATTGATATTGACAAAGTTGATTATTAACTAAGGATATTGAGAGAATTGCTTTTTAAATAAAGATATTGACAGAATTGGTTATTGAATAAATATACTTACAGAACTGGTTTTTAAATAAAGATATTGACATTATTGGTTATTAAATAAAGTTATTGACAGAATTGGTTTTTTAATAAAGATATTGACAGAATTGGTTTTTAAATAAACATATTGACAGGATTGGTTTTTAAATGAAGATATTGACAGAACTGATTTTTAAATAAATACATTTACTGAACCGGTTTTTAAATAAATATATTGACAGAATTGGTTTTAAATAAAGATATTCATTGCAGGGATGGTTCAATATTCGGAAATCCATCAATGTAATCCACTATATAAACAAAGTTAAAGAAAAAAACCACATGATCATCTCACTAGATGCTGAGAAAGCA
>NW_021620798.1:4683205-4754307 GCF_004785775.1 Grammomys surdaster
ACCGCCAGACTGATTTCCAAAGTGGTTGCACCATCTTGCAGTCCCACAAGCAAGTGAAAGACCTGTATGACAAGAACTTCAAGTCTCTGAAGAAAGAAATTGAAGAAGATCTCAGAAGATGGAAAGATCTCCCATGCTCATGGATTGGCAGGATTAATATAATAAAAATGGCCATCTTGCCAAAAGCAATCTACAGATTCAATACAATCCCCATTATTTATCTTTTTTAAAGCCAGAAAAAAAGCTTAGCTCCTCGACAAATGTGAATTACTAATAAAAATGTGGATGACTCTAAAATGTCTGGCCTTAATTACTAAAAGGATGCTTCTGTAACTAATTGCAATGTACGGGTAAGGGCTTGGAAGATGCCTCAGTGGGAAAAAGAAATTACTATTAAGTTTGACAGCTGCACATGTTTCTAGAAAGTAAAACACCACATTTATCTTACTTGTGGACCATAGCTTCCACTTTTAGATTTGGGTATGTAACTTTGAGCAATTGTAGAAGTCAATAGTGAAGAAACAGGCCATGTAGGAAGTAAAGGAGCTTGAAACAGGGTCATTATGATACAAAAGACTCGAAAATGGAGGAGGTATTTAACTAGTGAGGGTAGAGAAAGGGAGATTCCAGAACACACCATCCATAAATATAGAGCTATAGGCAATTAGTGGCTGATACAAGAGGGAGATTGTGTTTTCTACTGAGAAAAGCTCTTTGCACAGGTTGTTCAAGCTAAAGTGATTTAAGTGCAAAGGTAAATGGACTCAATAGGTTGTATTCATATGCAAATGTATGTGTGTGTGTGTGTGTGTGTGTGTGTGTGTGTGTAAAACAATAATAATGAAAACAGTCATGAATTTGGATGGTGTCTGAGAGGACATGGGAAAATATGCATTCAGTCAAAACATTATTAGTTTTCCTACTTTAATATAGACTAAATCTGTATATATATACTTTAATTTCATCAAAGGTGCACATTTTTATTTAGAGTTTGTAATTTCTTTTTTAATTAGGTATTTTTTATTTACATTTACGTTTCAGACGTTATCCCTTTTCCCCATTTCCCCCTCCCCAAAACCCCTATCCCATGCCCCCTCCTCCTGCTTCTATGGCAGTATGTCCCTACCCACCCACCCACCCACTCACACCTCCCCACCCTCACATTCCGGCACACTGGGTATCCAGCCTTCACTGGACCAAGGACCTCCTCTCCCACCAATGCCCTACAAAGCCATCCTCAACTACATTTACAGCTGGAACCATGGGTCTCTCCATGTGTGTTTCCAGGCTGGTGGTTTAGGCCCTGGGAGCCCTGGTTGGTTGGTATTATTACTCTCCCTCAGCTCCTTCAGTTTTCACTCTAACTCCTCCATTGGGAACCCCTTGATCAATTCAATGGTTAGCTCTGTATATGTCAGGCTCTGTCAGAGCCTCTCAGGAGACTGATATATCAGGTTCCTGTCAGCATGCACTTTCTGGCATCCACAACAGTGTCTGCATTTGGTGACTGGACATGGGATGGATATCTAGGTGGAGAAGTTTCTGGACAGCCCCTCCTTCAGTCTCTGCTCCACACTGTGTCTCTGTATTTCCTCCCATGAGTATTTTGTTACTTCTTCTAAGAAGGACTGAAGTAACCATAATCAAACTTTCATACCACTGCCTCCAATCTCCCCTTTGAAAACACAATATGTAAGGATCTAGTACCAACATATATTACTATGTTTTATATGACAATCCGAATAGAAAGATCTAAAATAAGATTACAAGTCAAAAATAAACACCAATTGAGAGAATAACATACCCATCCCGATAGAGAAGGGAGGAGATGTCAGGGGCAGCCCTGCTTACACACTGTAGGCCTAAAACCAGCCATAGGCCTAAAATCAGCAATAGGCCTGTCACACATGTATACTAACACCAAGTCTTGAGTCTCAGTGGAAAAACATTGAAACAGATGGCTATAAGCTAATGTCAACAGGCAGCTTTTGTGGAAATTTATAAGCCTGAGTAGTCATAGACCTTGTAAATAGGTAGCCTTGGCAGACAATACCAACTTAGATAAGGACAAGCGAGTCATAGGCAGAGTCATAGTGAATTGTCCCTGAACCTTCACCTAGCTGATACCCGGTTCTGAAGATACCTGTATTCCCCCTGAACACCCACATTCCAGTGTCTTTCCCTTCCTCACATCCTGCCTTTCTGTGTTTATAACCCCTGTGTGAATTAATTACAATTTGAGAAAAAATAAAAAATAAAAAAAATTAAAAAAGAAAAAAAGAAAATAACATAACGAGAACACATTCCTTATAGAAACTGTAAAACTCCATGTGTCATGAAAGTGGAAAGAGGAATATTAGAGATGGTAAGTGCGGTAGTCAGGGTTTGTAAGGGTCTGAAAATCGCTGAAGGGAAGTCCCAGACTCAAAGAGACTTTTAGCCTCTCCTCTCCATAGTGTTGTTGGGATTCCATTCAGGATGGACCAAGGGAAAATCTAGGTCAATGTCGGCTTGTAGAGTGGTGAGCTGGCCATTTGCACTCATAACCAGTTTCCAGGATATAGTTGTCACCCATTCTCACTTCTCCCTCACAAAGAGCACCTGCATGTGGGCACAGGAGAAACCATTAGAGTCTAATATGTCTATAAGGGCACAAGTGTTCCACAAAACTTGGGATTCTGCGACTTCCAGTTATATAGATCACTAGGGGAAAGGGGAATGTGTGTCATGTACTGTCTGCCCTGCCCATGGGGTGGGAGTAGGTGCCTGCATGGGCAGTAAAATTGTAGTGGGATCTGTTTGCCTTGCACTGAGGGATCACATGTGCCAAGATTCTGGTAGTTGCTTATTCCAGAGAGTGGTATTTCTAAGTTTCTCATCAATCCCAATGTGGTTCTGAAGCTCTGGAGGATTCACAGATGGCTGTATGGAATCAGTCTACATTGGAATCCTAGAACACTGAAGAAATCATTTCTTAGATCATTGAAGTAGTGCTGTAACATCAAGATACATGAACTTTTAAATGTACAGATATGCAGGCAAAAGCAAAACTTTCCTTCTTTCAAGTCCTTTTATTTGAATTGCCAATAGACAGTACTGCTTTATTTGGGTTGTGACATATTCAAATAATCTGATCAAGTAAGTCTCTCACTGATGTGCACAGAGACTAGGCTTCAAGTTGATCCCAGATCCAATCAAACTACCAATAAAGATTAGACACTGCAGATAGAAAAGATTAGATGAAATACATGCACTGAGTGCCATAATATAGCTCATCACTCATCACTGAATGCTAATTTAAAAACAAGGCAGCGAACAAAAATCATCTTCAGCCTGTATATAAAATACAAGCCTCAGAAATTGCAGGCAATTCATTCATATGATTGTCCATAATTTATCATTCCAGAAAGTACATGGTCAATATTGTACAGAAATTTGAGGTTTTTTTTTTTTTTTTTTTACTAAATCTGTAGGGTTTTTTTTTTATTCCAGTTTTTGATTATAGTTTCTTACATCTGTACTCTTAGCCGCATAGGCTGTACATTTGATTACTGCCGGTTATTCTCTATTATTATAAAAGATAGTGTAGGTCAGCAAAGTTCCAAATTCTTACAAAGTCAACTAATAAAGGCTCCTGATAGGATGAAAGAAAGATGAAAGTGCATGTACAGATGTATTGATTTAATCAAGAATAGATGCTAAATATTGTATTTTCTTCTTTCTTAGTTTTGTTTTTATTTGTGTTTTTTCCAAGACATGGTTTCTCTGTGTAGCCTTGACTATCGTGGAACACACACACACACACACACACACACACACACACACACATATATATAAAATAGATCATAACAATTAGAGTGAGAGCTTCAGATACCTAAGTAAGAAAATAAAGAACTTACATTAAACTTTATTTCATGAACTATAAAATTTCAGCTTGGTTATACAAGGAACACCTAGAAAATTTGTATATAATATATTCCATACTGTTTTATATGGAGACTATCATGAGATATGACAGTCATCAGAGAATTCTCAGCATAGAAATTCATGAACCTATACTTGTTGATAAAATGCAAAGATGGTATTTACTACCTTGACTACTGACTCCATAATTTCAATAGTTGAGCTGACTGCCTAAACAAACACTACCATGCAGCTGTGAAACAGTAAAGAAATTGTAGACAGGCTATTAGGCTATGATTTATGGAGTCAGCTTTTCTTCATCCAAGTGATTAGAATTTAATAAGTTGGCCTACTTAGCTTTGAATTGTACACAGTCAGAAGAAAAAAAGCTGTGTGGGAAATAAGCTTATAAGAAGATTCATGTTGTATAACCTAATAAGCTATTTATTCAATTATCAAACAATTCTTCAAAATGCCCTTGGGAAGAATATTAAATGGTAGAAAATATAGACCTTTCCCACAGGAGGAATATTTGGTCTAATACCAAAGGTAGATTTATACACAGATATTTATATCAAAAGTTGTAGTGGAGACACAAATACAATATTGTGAAGGACAGCTACAGACAAAACTACTGGCAGCTAACAATATAAGAGAAGACTTCCCAGAAAATGGAAGGCTAATATTTTATTATGTTCTTGTGGTGTGTCATTTTTAGAATAAAGCAGCAGAGTATTGCATACAAATTAAATGAAAGCATATTCATTTTATTCAAATCTGTAAAGGAGAAAATAAGTAAATAAGACTATATTTCAGAAATATACAGTTAATAAAAAACAGTTATATTATATATGAATCATGAATATGGCAATATGTACTTAATAGCTTTAATCACAAATCATTCGCCAAGTATTTTACAAGTATCAGATTCAGAGAATAGAGGGCAAAGACAAATAAGAGAAAGAGAGTAAATAACATAAATTTGTAAAAGTCAAAGTCTACAGTAATATAGGAGATATCCAAGGTGAAATCTGTAGATCTCAATGACAAGAAGAGTAGACACTTTTGTGTTTTATGTAGTCTATCCCTTCTATTCTATAATACTGCCTTATGCAGAGTAGGTATTCAAAAAGTAATAGTGAGTAAATAACTACAAAAACATAAATAAATAAATAAATAAATAAATAAATAAATAAATAAATAAATATGCAGAGTCTTGTATTTGAATGACTGATACAACAGAGATTCCATTAACAAAAACCAGAGGGCTGGAAAAATGGCTCTGTGGTTAGGAACCCTGGGTGCTCATCCAGAAGATGGAGATTTATTTTTCAGTATCCACAAAGTGACTCACAACCATTTTTTAACTCCAGTTACACAGGATGCAATATCTTTTTTCTGGCCTTTTGGGATACCAGGTACAAAGGTGGTGTATATACATATATGTAAGCAGAACATCAATAAACAAAATAAAATAAAGACGGAAAAATAAATGAAAGTTTTTTAAAAATTGGACAATGCAATCAACAACAATAAAAAAGTTGTAGAAGTAACCTTCTCCTATGATACTAGAGACAATGCCTAGAGCCTTAAACGCTCAAAGAGGAAGGGCTCAAAACATTTTATATTCAAACTTTAGAAAAGTATTAAATGTTTTGTCATTGCTTCATTTCTTTTTCATAAAGGACAAATAATCTTAGAGAATGCTAGTATCTACCATTTCCTATACAAATAAGTGCAAAAAGCCAACAGCATTATTTTTTTTTAACAATGAGGAGCCCAATACAGAAGTAATTCAAGCAGGGTCTGAAACTCCTTTGAATATTGATTTGTAAATAAAATTTAAATTAAACAACAATAAGGGAAACCTAATCTATGTGTTAACCAAAAGGCAAGAGAACCCATTGCTTTTCTGCCCCACATACTCCATTAGAAGGCATTGCTAAATACAAAAACTTCATTATAGCCACAGAATTGCAATATGCTTTCTTGTATTTTAATGTCTAAGTGGTTTTTTTATGAATGTGTCATTACCATGAATAAGAGTACAGTACCAAGAGTACAATAGGAAATCTTTCCTTGTCACTCCTATGTAAAATTCCTTGAGCTATTGAATGAAATAGAAACTTCATTCCAGTTCCATTCATTCTACAGTACTAAGTCCTTTTCAATGAATACTCTCTGACCATCCAGTATTCAAGGATACCAGTTCTCATCAGCATTATAGGGAATTGATTTTTCTTTTTATTGAATCAATAATATATTTAGCTATTAAGAGAAGAGAGGAATTTAGGGTAAGAAACATTAATAAACCAGTGCTGACTTGGAAAACTTTGTGATAAATTCCTTCGTAGATTTCAACTAGGTCAAAATGATTTTAGAATCTACTTGAGGTATCCAGGACAATAGATAATAAGTAAGGCTATTTTCTTCTTTCAGAGTAGAATAACTGTAACTAGAACTATTGCGAATTCTTCATAAAATAAATCCTATGGCCAAGGATACAGTGCAGTGATATAGTGTTTGCCTATATGAACAAAGAGTTTGGTTCCTATCTTTAGGACAAAACAAAGAAGTCAAAACCTTGGAGTATATATCCATCATTCTGGGTGCTTTGATAATATAAGGTACAAATTTATCCATTTAATTATTCATTCTGCTATTATTTATTATGAAAGCATAACCTATTAGTGAGTATCTGTTGGGAGCCGACTCTGAACCAAAAGTGGCTATTATCTTTGCAGCCATCTTGAGCCATATACCCTGACAAAAGACTTGTTTACAACAGCTGAACACACTCTGATAATTATCTTGATCCTTTCAGTCAAGGTCAGGCAGTGGTAGCACATGCCTTTAATCCCAGCACTTGATTGACTCAGGAGAGATATAAAAGGAGAGGCCAGGGCAGACCCAGAGTTAGAGCTAGTCAGACCCGACAGAGAGCTAGACAGACTTGATGGAGTGTCAGAGGCAGAGAGCAGACAGACTAGGCAGAGCAGACAAACTTTGTCTCCAGACATACTTCTTCTAGACAGACTTGACAGAGAGCAGACAGACTCATACTCCGTCTCCAGCAGGCAGACTTCGTCTTTGACCAGACTTCGTCTTGTCTCCATTCTTTGTGTCCCTGTCCCCACTCTCTCTCTTGCTCCCTGACCCGCAGACCGGAACAGCAGAACGGCACGCTACAAGTATCCAATGCACGGGAGGTAATGGTAAGATAATAAATTCAGCTCCTTTCAGAGAAATAATATTTTGTAAGAGCATAAAAAGAAAATAAATAAGTGACTAAGTATCTTTCTGGTTTGTAATAAGTGCTATGAAGAAAATAAGTCAGAGTGTTGATATAATGGATGTAGTTTCTAAAATTATGGACAACATATAACTAAGAATTAGGTATATTTCATATGTTATTGTTACATTAGGTAATTTCTTCTGTGACACTCACAGAAGAACCAGTCACAATATCCTATTATTTTTGACATTATTAGGTGCAGTCAACCTAAATCTTTTTGTGTAAATTGGTCATATAGTGTACTCTGAACCATAACCTATATTTTCACATATTTATTTATATATTTCAAGTGAAAATATTGGATATCCCTAGAATGAGCATCAATTCCACCTACTTGAAATTATTCAATATTTTAAGATGAATTATCCTGTACATTTCACTCTATATTCATTAATGAATACCACAGTCTCACACATCCATTGTCAACAGTATTGCTTGATTTTAGAACTAAATGTAAGAAAAAAAAAGGATCTTGGATACAGTTTTGTTCTTTTCTGTTGCTATGATAAACCCTCTGACCATAAAAAATCTTAGGAAAGAAAGTGTTCATTTGGCTTTTGCTTCCAGGTTGCAGTCCATCATTGAGAGAATTCAGTGCAATTATCAAAGGCAGGAACCTAGGAGCAGAAACTATGGAAGAACCCGTTTTTTGGGGGTCATGCACAGGTTATGGCTTCTTTAGTCATTTTACATAGCCCATGGCCATCTACCCAGGAAACATGGTTACCCAGAGTGTTCTGAGCCATTCTATATCAGTTAACCCAATCGAGAAAATATCACACAGACATTTCTACAGGAAAAAAAATGATAAAATGATGACTTAAATGAGATGGTATTTTAAGATATTTTATGCTGTGCTAAATTTATGGTTAATGATACCAAAGACAGTGAAAGAATTTCTACTGGGTAGATGTTTTGTTTTCCTTATGTTTGTGTGTTTATATTCTTCATTATAAATTTTATTCTTCACACTCACAGGCTTTATCAACATAGACTAAAATTATTTAATTTTATCTTTACAAAACACTGGTAGACATGATTTGTTCTTATTTTTCACCAAATTACAGCTATTAATATAACATTTAATGAATATTTATAAAGCATGAAACTGACACTCTATCTTCCAGCATTCACAATTATCAAAAGAGATGGATTAAAGACTTAAATTTGAGATCACAAAATTGTAAAACAGCAAGCAATAAACATATATACAAGTAACATTGCATGGATTGAGCAGGTTATATTTAAGAATAAATATATGCATGCAATAATAATTAATGTAACCTGGTGCCATGATTTGAAAAAGAGAAAGGAGGAATAAATGGATGGGATTCAGAGAGAGGAAAGAGAAGGAAGAAATATAATCATATTGTAACTGCAAAAATTAAGAAGTGTACACATAGGAGGAAGCTTCAAGATTTTATCACAGACAAGGGTTTTCAGTAAAAGCATCCAAAGTATAGAAATCAAAGTAGACAAAAAAAAATGGAGTTATTTAACATTAAAAACCAAATTTACAACAAAGGAGACTATCATGAGGATGAAGAAAGACACTTGAAAATGAGAAAACATTTGTAAATTATACTTTTAACAATAAGTTCATATCCAGAGTGTAACAATTCTAAAAAATATATAAATAAATTGACTTATAGTTGGACAAAGAATTATATAACCAAATGTGGATGGCTATTAACCCTGATAATATTTTAATAATTTGGCCATTTGTATGACTCTTTTCAAGAAGTATAGTATCCTTTATGCAAGAAAAGTAAATGGAAAATACTAGATTATAAAATATTTGAAAAATTTATGTCATATAAGTTGAGAGTTGAATGGCTAATATCAGAGATTAGAGGATAATATGGAAAAGAAAGACTAATAGAGAACAGGTAATTGATATACATGAATAGTATATAGATGATTTGATATGTTGTTACAGAGTTGGTTGCCTTTAATTAAAAAAAAAAATAATCTAGGAAAAAGACACTGTATGCTTTTATAGCAGATCAGTGGTTCCTAACCCCTGAGTCATGACCCCTTTGGGAGAATCAAATGACCCTTTCATAGGGGTGACCTAAGACCATCAAAAAATACAGATATGTATGTTATTGTGGAGTGGTGGGCTGTGAGAGGTAGTAGGGTACCTGGTTGAGCAGGTTTCAAACCCTGGAGACACAGAAGGATGGTAGGAATTTGGCCTTGCTCCTGGGACCTCGGCTGCTTTCACATAGCCACAGCCTTCTACAGCCCCTCCCAAAGAAATGTTTGTGCTCATTGGTCACTTAGCACAGGTAGAGGGCATGACTACAGGATTCAGAGCCTCATGATATCTCCATATTCATGAGTTACCTAAAGGCCAGAGGACATAGTCAATTAAACATTCCTTACCGGACCCTCCTCCTTGCAAAAGGTATTTAACATCAGGCCCACCCTGCGAATACAGAGTATAAGGAGTATAACTTCATCCATTATCCACCATGACAATAAACATTTTAAGACCATGGACTACCTCTCTTCTTTGGGGCCTGCCATGGGGAACCCTGGAGAAGGTCTTCAACTACCAAGCTGACAACATCTCTACATTCCAGCCACGGAGGCCACCAACTCCTAGCCAAGCCAGCTGTGACACAGCCAAGTAAGTTGCCATGACCAAGAGTCTTATTCCCTGTGGGATGCTGCTGGAGTTTGTCCCTCTTGCCCCTTAGGCTGCAGGTTGATCCTGCCTAGACGCCCTTATCTCGGCCCTTCTGCAGCCTCTCAGTGGTACCTGAGAGCCCAAGGGCTTGAGACCAGTTGATTTCCAGCTACCGCCTGGCCTGGGAATCCTCAACCCAAGATCTTCGGCCCTGTGAGACTCCAGACTGTATTCCCTTACCCCTAGAGCAGAGCTCTACAGATTCTCACAGCCTGACATCCACCCAGCATGTTGTGGAGAGAACACAATCAACTTCCCACACCTCTGTCCCTCTCAGTTGCAGCCCTAGCTCCTTGGGGTGGCAGAGATGTGGGACACACAACTCAACCCACAGGACCCATGCCCATGCTCATACTATAGCACAGCACATTATGATTCGTAACAGGGCAAAATTACAGTTATGAAGTAGCAATGAAAATAATTTTATGGTTGAAGGTCATTCCAATTTAGGTAACTGTATTAAAGAATCACAGCACTAGGAGGGTTGAGAACGACTGGAGCAGATATTAATGCTTGAAGAAACAGATGCATTTAACTTGATACAAACATTACATGATTATATATAATTAATATCTGTCAAAATTGCATCTGACATCCTTAAAATAGGCATTGTCTCATGGCAAAGAATAAGGTAATACATAGTACCATCAATAAAGTTGCTGTATCCTACAATAATGTTCAAGGGAAAAATGTATGGATACAAGAGAATTGTAGAATACTTCAACAGATTTGCAAAAACAGAAATGTAATTTACTTCTAAATAAGAGAAAATTGGCTTCCAGTTTTTAAAAATTATTTGTATTTTGGCTTATGTGTATGTTAATGCATTTATGTATAGAAGAGTGAACAAAAGTTGTTGAATGACCTTGAGCTGCAATTAGAGTTTATTGTGAACTCCTTACTGTGGATAACGGAATTCAAGCCCTCTGAAAGAGAAAAAAAAAAAAAAAGTTAAATACTTTGCTATTCCAAATGTGATGATCCAAGATATAGAAAAAATATAAACAAGGAAAATTTCAAATCCAACCTACTGAACCATCTCACCTGCAGCCACTTTTAAAATTTTCTTTTAGAAAGAGAGATAGATTGTTTCACGTTTGTATATGCATGTTCATTTGTGTGTATTCACATGTCCATAAGTGTATGTGTCTGTGTGTTTACATGCATGCATGCATGCATGAACATGTATATACATATGTGTGTATATGCCAGAGACCAACATAAGTTACCTTTCCTAGGGAACCATTATATTTGAGAGAGTATTTCCATTACATGGGATTTGTCATGTAGGCTAGGCTACCTGGATAAATAGTGAGTCCCAGTATTTGGTCTACTCTCATACAGGCTTGTGCCAATATACTTGGAATTTCTACATTGGCTCTCAAGATCAGACTCTGATCCTGGAGCTCGAAAAGCAATCAATTCACTCTATGTGTACCTTATTTTGCTATGATAAATATCATGATTAAAATCCACTTAGGAGAGGGAGTATTATTCAATTTTGAATGTTATACTCCATTTCTGAAGGAAGCCAGGGCAGGAACTCAAGGTAAGACACTGAAAACAGTAATTAAGGCAGAAACCAAGAAGGAATTTTGCTTAATGATTTGTTTTTTGACTGAACTCAGTTACAATTCCTGTACAGTTCATGTTCACTTGCTCAGGGATATCAATGACACAGGAAACTGGGATTTCTGAATCAATTAACAATAAACAAAAAGCTACAAAGACATAGGTCAATCTAATCAAGAAAAAGACAGAAAAGGCATGAATGTGGATGAGAGGGCTGCTGGGGAGGAACTGAATGGGAGTGGAAACTACAACCAGATGTATTGTATGAGAAAAGAATCTATCTTAAATACATTGAAATCATGAGAAAAAAATCTCTAAATTGAGACTTCCTAAAATATCCCTGCACTTATGCCTGATAGTTGAAGCTACTTAAAGGGCTACACCCTTTCTCAATATCACACACAAACACAATGCCACAAAATATAACCATTGCTTTCTTGTCTCCAAGATCTCACATTCTATCATTGTATAAAACATAGTATAACTTTAACAGTTTGTTTGAATATTATTTATTTATTTATTTTTAAATCAATTGTAATTTTTACTTATTCACACAGGGGTTATGAACATAAAAAGGCAGGACATGAGGAAGGGAATGACACCGGAGCGTGGGTGGTCAGGGGGAGTACAGATATCTTTCAGAACATGGTATCAGCTGGTTGAAGGTTCAGGGGACAGGTCACTATGACTCTGACTATGATTCACTTGTCCTTATTTAAGTTGGAATTATCTGCCAAGGCTACTTATTTACAAGGCCTATGACTACTCAGGCTGGTAAATTACCACAAAAGCTGCCTGTTTATAATAGCTTATAGCCATCTGTTTCAATGTTTTTCCACAGAGACCCAAGACTTGGTGTTAGTATACATGTATGACAGGCCAATTGTTGATTTTAGGCCCATGGTTGACTTTAGGCCTTCAGTGTGTAAGCAGGACTGCCCCTGACATCTCCTCCCTTCTCTAAGTATAGAAGGGCTGTGGCAATTCTAATCTTGTGAAGGCGGGGATAGAGGCCTGACTAACTTTGTGAAACAACAGATAAATAATTTGGTAGCAAAACCTATTCACATACATTATCATAAGTTAGCTATGGAGGACCACGAGACTCAAGATGAGGGTGTTACTCTATCCAGGGTGTTCCCAAAACCCATCGCCACCCAACCTAAAAGAGGGGACTTCTGCCCCTAGACCTAGCAGAGAGGGGCCACCCAGAACCCCCTCTGACTGGTGATCTGAATTCTTGCTTAGACTGTGAGGCTAAGCACTGCAAGGGAATATAAATAAAAGTTAAAAATATCTCTCTGGGTTCCCTGAGGGACATGCCTGACTGCATAGGGGTTGATGTCAAAAGAATCCTCTCTCCAGGAAAAAGACATCGGGATGGGTATGGCCCTCATCCCTCACTGGACAATGACAGGGGTATCGGAGCCATTACAAAGTCCCCTTCAATAACTTTAACAGTTTTAAAACTTTAAAAATTTCATCTCTATAGCTTAATGTCTCTTTAAAACATCCAAATTCTCTTAATTATGGATTCCTGTAAAATCAAAAAGCAAGTTAAATACTTTGATATTCCAAATGTGAACAAGAGATATAAAACAAAAACTAATCAAAGAAAAACCACAAACCACACATTGTGAAAAGCTCAGTTTCTGATGTCTAGATCTCATTTATGATCTCAGTTCCAAAGGACTTGAGAAGTTCCTCTTCTCTGTCCCTGCCATATGCAACACATACTTTGTCTCATAGGGTCATTCTGGCTCCAGGCCACATCTGTCACTGTCCATACTGGTCATCCCACAGATCTACTATGTTCAAAATGCTGAATCTCCACTGAACATAATATTGCACCTTCGTCAATGGCTTTAGGTTTGTTCTATTGAGAAACTCTGACACTGTCAACTAGTGCTATCACTCCATTTCTCTCAAGGACCCCTTTCAGTCCTGGTTTCCCCACTGCTAATGAGGCTGGCTCTTTACCAGTGTTCTCTTCTGGCATATCTAAAGAAACTTCACACAGTCGCAAGTCTCATGTGCTCTCCATCACCTCTTCATGCCTTCAAAGCCAATATTAGGTAGGCCTCTCTATTTTTTAACCTCTTTTCTTATATATTGCATTCTGATTGCTTCCACACTCCTCCACTCCTCCTACTCTCCCACCTCCAACTTCCCACCTCCACACTCTCCTAGATCCACTCTGCCTACTTCCATTTACAAAATAGCAGGCCATTTTATAAATTGTCAAGTTCAGTGACCAGCTTGGGTTGCAATTTTGTTGCCCTGAACAACTGCTTCTGTGGGTTAATCCTGAAGAAACACTTTCAGAAGAAAATTGTACCCCTGTGTTGCTAATCTTTTAGTAATGGTATGTTGAAATAAAGATTGGCTAAAAACTAATATCTCATCAATTATGAAAAGGAAACTGAAAAATAGCTTTCCAAATATTTCCAAAATCCACATCTATGCCACATATCCTTTTTTCCCCGAAGATTGCTGATCTTTTTAAAATTTTTTTATTGGTTATTTTGTTTATTTACATTTTAAATGTCATCCACCCTTCCTGGTTTTCTCTCTGAGAATCTGCCATCCCATCCACCTCCCCCTGCCTCCACAAGAGTGCTCCCCCACCCACCTGCCTACTCCTGCCCTACCACACCCTAGCATTCCTGTATGCTGGAGCATCAAGCCTTCACAGGACCCTTTGATGCTCGACAAAGGCCACCCTCTACTGTATATGTGGCTGGAGCCATGAGTCACTCCATATGTATTTTTAGCTTGGTGGCAAGCCCATAGGAAAAACAACAATATCAACCAACCAGGCCCCTAGAACAATCAAGGAAGACTGCTGATCTTATAGCAGTGGCTTTGAGAGCTTAGAGCTCAAAAGAAATTTGTTCACTAAAATCCAAAAAGAGATCCATCCAACATATGTGAAGGCCATAACAGATATACAAACAGTATAAAAAGCAAACTAATGAATCTCTGAAAATTTTATAATTTCAATAATTACATGAATTGAAATTGTTGAATACAAAGAAAAAAATTTAAAGTGATCAAAAATCTGAAAGATAACTTAAACTGATGAAATAAACAAATCAATTGAAGGCTCAGATTAGAAATACAGTAGAGACAGAGATCCTGAAGGAAATCTTGAAGTTTTATAAATATACAGCTCAATAAATCAAATAAATAGAAAATATCACCAGTAGACTAGATCATATAGTAAGAATAATATCAGAGAGTGATGACCAGCTTGACAAATTACTATATTCATAGAGAAATCTCAAAAATCAAATAAGTCATTATGATTTAGCCATTTTATTAAATTTAATCAATTGTGGACACATGATATCAACTTTTAAAATCTATATTGTATGGAAAAGAAGGAAGAACACCTCAGTCATTATAGCATTGCAATAGTTCACTTTAGCTGTTAACTTGAAATGAACCTAGGGTCATGTGGGAAGAGAAAATCTCAACAGATGAATTTTCTCTATCAGACTGGCCCAAGGGAATGTATGTGCAACATTTTCTAGGTTAATGACTGATGTGAAGGGCCTAGTTCAATGTGAGTGATGTAAGCCTTGAGCAGGTGATTTTACTTGTGGGAGAAAGCAAATGGAGCAAGCCAGTAAACAATATTCCTCCTTAGTTTCTGCTTCAGTCACTGCCTCCTGCTTCCTCTCATGTGTTCTTGCCCTGAGTTACTCTGTGAAAGACTATAACCTGTAAAATATAATAAGATCTTTATTAGTTGGATTTTAAAAGTGATATATCTTTATCCTTACTAGTTCCTAAAAATGAGACAGAGACTGTAGGATTTATTAAATCAAGATTTGTGGCACATTAGCTGAGCAGTATTTATCTATCTTAATCCTCTAAGCTAATCTAGCTACCTCCCAGCCAAAATCCCCAAGATACATTCATTTTAGTATTGATCTGCTTCTCTCTGCTTCAGCTAAGTTCTTATGGCATTTCGTCTCCCTTTCCCTATCCTTTTACTTTCTTCTTTCCCTCTCCCTCTCACTCTCCCTTCTTTCCCTCTCCCTTACTCCCTCCTCTGGCTGGGATCAGAAGTCCAGCCCTATTCTCTCCTCTGCTCAGCTATTGGTTGATCAAATTTTATTGACAAATCAGATAATAAATATGGAGAGATGTTTACAAAACATTGAGACAGAAGATACTTAGAATAAGGATTACAATACCATGTAATGACTGCAAGCGGACTTGGGGGCAGAAAACTCAGCATTTGAATATTGCAAGGCTATTCTTTACACATTGCACAATAAAATTATGCCTACAAACACTTCTTTCTTAAAGGACTTTTGGTAGTGATGTTTATCAACAACAGGAAGCATCATAGGGGGATCTAATCTCTCTACATTTTTGATGTATTCTAAATTCAGGACCTCAGGATACTTCCTCTAGTCCCTTCATTATAAAAGTGTTTGGTCTTCACAGCACTATTAACCCTTATAACTCATTTCCTGTTTTTAAGTCATATGACACCATTTCTACTCCCTGGATATAGCTTAATTTATTCAATTCCATACTACTGGGAAGCACTCATTCATAGAAACTCATTTTGTTCTCTCTTACTCATACTTTTCCATAGCAAACAGTAACAATAAACATTTTCTCAATAAGACGAAGAAAACACACCTTCAGAGAAGTAGAATGGTTGTTAGCAGTTTAAATTCTTATTCATTCATCCCAAAAAAGTTCTTAGTCCTACCGGATACTTGTAGTTTATTTCTTACTCTATTTCCTTCTTAGTATCTGACAGTTATATCTAATATTTATCTTCTTTCCTCTAAAACATCAAACAGCTGTTTCTCATTTTCAGTTGATGATTTTCCTTGAATTCTTCAGAATCCCATAGAAAATCACCTAACTGCCTCTGTCTTATTTAAATAGAAACATTTTCTCTTCACTTAAAGGTCTTCCAGAATTCTTTTTTTTTCTTGTACAAGCATGCATATAATGCGAGTCCATGAATATTATACAGACAGTTTTGAAGTTGTAGTCATATACTAGTTCATATTGCAGAAACTGAAATACTATAATCTTTAAAACTTTTAATTAAGTGTTTAGTAAGAAAATATATCTTCTCAAAACCAGACAATAACATGAAATGTAAAACTCATAATAATTATAGATAAAATGTTCCCTAATCTCTTAAATTTAAACTTACTTCTATGTAAATTAAGAATGTTTTTTTTTTAAATCATCAAGCAGAAATTTCTGTATTATGTAAGACTTCACATTTCTAAGGAGGTAAGTAGATGTATTCTTAGGAGAGATGGAAAGGAAAACCAAATGAAATCATAAACGTCCAGATATTGAAAAAACTCAGATAGCCTACTTTTACTCCACTTGTTGTCAGTTTGTTTGGGATATTGGCTTTATGGCTGATTTATAATCTCTTGCCTTCCCATATAAAAGATATATTGAATTCTACTTTATAATATGAACTTATTTTACAATTATGCAGGTAAGAGATCTTCCTGGGTTACAGGTGGCACTTTTTCTAGTACGACAGTGATCCATTTAATGAGATGACCATGTAAAGGCAAAAGAAAAGTCTTGGAGAGCAACATGTGTTGATCAAGGCAGAGATAGATATTAGTCAGCTGAAATCTGAAGAATACTCAAAATTACTGACAAAACTCAATTGTGCAGAACAAAGCAGGATAAAGCTCTATGGTTGTAAGTAGCATGGATTTGCTGGCATGATCATTTTTAATTTATAGACTCAAGAACAATGATATAACAATCTCTGTTTTAAACTTCCCAGCTTGTTACAGAAAGCCTTAGGAACACAAGTCACCTTGTATCACTGTATGAAAAAGCACACATAATGCACATTTCTTCATGTTTACTGCTACTGTCTTATTTTATATATATATATATATATATATATGAATGATAATTTATGAAAAACTATTTTCAGATTTTTAATGATATATTATACATGTACCTTAAACACAGTAATACATTTAAATAATTTTTTAAATTTTTTACTTACCAGTATATCTGTTTATGTGAATGTTTGCCATATGTATGAGGGTGCCTGCAGAAGCCTGAAGGGATTCTTGGATTCGATGGATTGGAAGTTATAGGAAGTTGCTGAAGAACACAATACACTTTTAATAATGGAGCCATATCTTCAGACAGACCCTAATTTAAGCATAAATAATGGTTCTGTTATTAAGAATAATACAGTGAAGTTTTCTTAGGTTCAGCAAGAAGATAAAATTGTATTTCAAAATTGGTGATTGCCTATGGAAGAAAGAGATAGTGTCTATTGAAAGTAATTAAAGTCACAAGGTTGAAATCTTGGTGGTCATGTAGAGTAGACAATTGCTGGTGATAGATCATTATGTTTATTTTCTACATATTTTATTTGTTCTTTCACATCTCACTTTATAATATATTCAGAGCTTTATTATACCTTTTACTTTTTCTACACTATTTTCTATTTCTGAGTGTTTTGGAATGCATACTCTACTGTACACAGATTGAGTTAAAATTATGATTCTAACATGAAAAACTATTTTAAGAGACCACAATAGTTCAATGTGAAGTTATTTTTTTAATTACAAAGGAATAAATAATCTTTAACACAAATTAAAGAGCATCATAACATGCTATGTCTTTTTCCTATTCAATTGTTATACAAACTAAAATGTTTTTCTTGTGATATATTTTCACCACAAAATATTAGGCTTGATTAATAAGTATTTAATTGATTTATATTCTCTAAAGAAATTTTGATCCAGAAACATGGCTGTTTTGGCTAGGGATCACATCCAAAGTCCTTTTAGGTCTGTGTGATCTGTCTGGAATGCATACAGGCTATATACTTTAATCCCTCTGGCTGGAATATGGACACTCCTTTAGTACACACTTTTAATCACAAATAATGTAGGTAGTGATAGTTAATAGAAGGAAGCAGCCATACTTGAAAGTGATGTACAGTTGAGGGGCAGACAATGTAATGGATCAGAGAAAAGGTTTGACAGAATGAGTCAGAGATAGGTTACATTCAACTCTCACACCAATGGACAGGAAAGAGAGGCAACTATAAAGAAGAGTGTGGGGAGAAAATATCAGTCGGTTCTGCTGAGTTCATTTGAGTGAAGAAGAGTTTGTTTGAGTAGAGCTCAGTGCAGTTCCATTCAGTCAGTGCAGTTCATTTCATGGAGTTCAGAGGCAACTTTGCTAAGCAGACCAATTTAGGGAAGCCAGGAGAAGCTAGTTTGAGTCAGTCAGCTTGGAAAGGAGTTTGAGCCAGAACAGCTGAGTTGAACCAGCCAGCCAGAGATCAGAACAAGGTCGTAAGGGTGAGCTTATTCAGCAATAAGCCCTTGAGAAGACAATTACATCTGTATATTTTCAAGTGTTTGTAGTACTGGGGATTGAATCCAGAACTTTGGAATTGTAGGCAAAAACTCTCCAAACTAAACTACATTGGCAGCCCTGGAGAAAAAAGTTTTATGTCACCATCATATATATACATAAATATACTTATCTAGTAATTGGTGAACATTTTAAATAGTTTTTAATAGTAAAATATCAAACTATTCATTATGTAAACTATGTAATTTTATTCATTATTACTCATAACTTATGCAAATAATCTTATGCTTTTTCACATGTTTTATGTTATATCATTACCCTCTAAGGTTCTTTGTATAACTTATATCTTCCCTCATCTAGTCTATAGAATTTTTTTCAGTAAGTCCTTTTAGATGCTAAACTTTCCTCATTTTTTCATCACTTCAATGAAAGATGCATCACAATGAATAAAGTCAAAATAACAGTTATGATTGTTTTCAATTGATTTGGTTGTAATTGTAGAATTAAATTCAGTAATTGATTTGAGTGAAATATCCCTCTTTCATGTCATGTTTCATTGGAAAACCCACTCTTATTGGTGGATTTTTCCCCATTTAACATGCAAAACTACAAGTTTCTGAATTGAGTTTGAATTACAGATGAAAAGCAATGGAACATTTAATGATTATGTTGGTGTCCTACTTTTCATTTGTGCGCTCTATTTATAGAGGAAATGGCATCTTTTAAAGAACCACATTTTAGCTAAAGGTAGCCAGCCAACCCACCTGTATTATTTCTTAAACTGTTTCCGTGAAGCAAAGAGTACCAACTTGGATTCTATAATATGCATTTCATTCAACAGAAATTCACAAGTAGTTGTGGATTACATCCTAACTACTGTGAAACATGGAGAAAGAAGAAATAAAAATAGATTCCATATTCTGGAGAAACTCACTCTCCAGAGTAAGAGGTAGACATGGTAATAGCTCCTGACAGACAAGTATGTTTAGAATAGCAACACTAACATATTGTGAAGAAACATAAAAGAAAAAAATTCTAAGATATCATTTTTGAAATTAGAACTACATCTTTCAGTTCATAATTTTGTATAATAATTAGAGACACAGATGTATTTGCCTTTTCTGTGAATGACATACACATCTAATTGTTAAATTACACTTTTTGTATCTTTATCTACAAAATATTGCTGGAAAATCCTGGCCTTTGACAGGAATAAAAATGACATTCTACTGTGTTAAAGACAGATGGTCTGGGCCTCTTCAATCCATGCAATCTATCTAAATATATCTTTATTCTCAGTGTCTATGCACACTGCTGGTTTATGGTCCTTGGTTGGAATGTTAGCCAAGTCATTTTGTGCAAAAAAAGGAACTGCGTAGGCTAAAGCTTGGATGAGCTCACTAGAAATTACTTTCTATTTTAAGTCTCTAAGCAACTGTGCTTTGGGATCATAATATAAGATGGCTTTGTCTTTGGATACAGCTTGTATAAGTTTTACATACAGATAATAATAAGATTTTATAGATAATTGCCAGAATGAATATTTTAAAGATCTATGACAGAAGTCTACTGAGATTGCATTTACTTCTCATTAATCATGACATAAAAACCTAGTGTTATGTTTATGCTATACCTAAAGAAAAAAGTATTTATCATTTATAATACTATTCCATTTTAAAAATATCACTTTCCACATATTATTATCATAGATAAACTAAATCTATATTATAGTATATTGCCTACAATTTTACAGCAAATAATATCAAAACTATGGTAATATGAATACTTAACTTCAGTTTCTTGAGATTTTGTTTATGGTGATATGAAACATACTAAATAGCTAATAATTGATATTCATAACAACTGTTATTATTGATTATGGTTACATTGTTTCAAGAAATCATATTCAACAGACTAAACTTCTATATCATCCAGATGTACTTTATAGTATAAAATTAAACCCTGATTTTCTTCCTCTCATCTCTAACTCCCACATATGTTGTTATTTGGGCAGAGACACTAATATCTTAAAGAATTTGTATAGTTTGGACATTAGATCCTATCTATAAATCTATATATCCAATCTATAAATCTATAAATATTCATTTAGAGATACCTAGGTATCTCACCTTAATTGTCCCAATGTATGTGAAACAAGTATACAGAGTTAACAGTATTCCTTAAAGTAATGACAACTCAGTGAACTATATGTTCAGCCCATATATGAATGATATACATATCTCTAGAACTGATCTCTTTCTCCTTATTAGGCTTCAGAACTTGAGTTGCAATTTGATGAGGCACTCTCTTACAACCCTACACTTCAGAAGGCTGACTTTGTTAAGATTAACTATTATCACTAGAATTATAAATAAAATTATTGTATGTGTTTATTCAAAAGGATAGCTTTTTGAAAGACAAGAAAATTGATAAATATCTTTCAAACTGTAGACCAATATTCTTTCTGGTACTTTTACATTATAGTTTTTTTAATGAACACAGTAAGAGCACTGGCTCAAATGTACCTAGTACCAACAGGTAATTTCCTGTGCTTAACTTGGGAGAGATAGGTACATACTTCAATTTTAAATATTTTCTTATATGCAAGAAAATGTTAGTTTCAACCCATATTAGTTCACCTAGTCAGCAGGCTATGTGTTTCTCTCAAACCTCCATCTGATAGGTTGATGCTACAGTAGCAATAGTCTATCTATATTTAAAGGTATGTGCTGAGTGACAAAATGGGAGAGGCAATAAGCTTGAGACATAATTAAATAAGCAAGTATAGGGACAAATAATTAAAATAGGCAAAGTAATAAGTTATAAATTTCAATTTCCAGTTTACAGAGACAATATGAAAAGCGTCATTTTCTGATGGCTTAAACACTGAATGAAGCACACACCTTGTCGTAATCAGGAATGGTTCTCTAGAAGATTAGGTTTTCAAAAAAAATTGAACATGTTACTTCAAGTGAAGTTTTAGGGAAGCCAAGAATTCAAGTAAATGTGATACTATAAGCAGATTACACATTTGAAAATATATATGCTATGTTTTCAATACAGGGAGTAGCTTATTTGGTAAGAGCAAGTATACACAAAGCAATAGTAAAGGATAACACTGGAATACAGAGCTATAGAATTATATTGTGAAGAATCATGACTAATAATATAAAGATCTAGTTTAAAACTAATTGTGAGCTATGGAGACAGCTTTGTGGGTCCAAATGTGTAACAAATTATGTACTCATATAAAGTAGAGCTGTGACCACATGCACCTGCAACTCCATCATCAGGTTTTGAAAGCAGGAGGATCAGTAGAGTGTGTTAGCCAGCCATTCTAATTAAAAAAAAAGTTCAGTTTAGTGAGAAACCCTGTACCAAGTGGATAAGCATGTATTAACAAAGTAGGACACTTGATGAACTCTATCTTTCCCAAATATTTTTCACTATTTTCAGCTTTGAGATATACTCTGTGTTTTATCATAATAAAAAAGACAAGTACAGGCAAGTGATGTTTAATAAAAATTATGAAAAGATTTAAAAATTCAACTGAGAAGAAAAATATATTTTTGTAATCATTGCTGTTAACACTAGACACTCATAAAAGCAGGGAATACTAAGGTCAGACAATGAGACTACAGTTTAAAAAGTAAACTCAAAATAAATCATAGACAAAATGCTAATGGAAACTCCTGATCTGTAACATATTATATAAGAAAATCAGTAAAAAATCACTATGACTTACATATCACACAAAATAAAAGGAAGTAAGATTGAAACACTATACTAAAGGTACCATAGACAGAATAAGACAGTCCCCTTACTAGGGGAAGATCTTACAAAGTAAATATCAGATAACCTGATTTTCTACTTTTTATAATTATCAAAATGCAATAATACTGAACTATATGATTTTTGATATGATAAACTAGTTTTAAGATTTTTTGAATCTATGTGATTTTATTTGGTTGTAATGTTTTATAAACTAAATCAAAAGCAAAGTCTATGGAGAAAAACATAAAATAGGCAAGTAGTGCTTAAATAACAAAGAGATATAAAATTTTCTCATACAGAAGAAAAGAGCATAAAATGGCAAGTCATATACTGGGAGAATGTTTAGAATAATCCTTAGGAAACAATAGCCTAATATTCAGAAATTTAAAAGTACTTTTAAAATGAGATAGTAGAAAACACAGCTTAGAGCATCGTATTCTTGAATCATAGAACAAGAAGAAATCAGTGTGGCACTGACCTGGAAGACTCATCTCTACCAACTAGCTTTCACAATATTGGAAAATGGTATGCATGCTACCAGAGGAGAAAAGTAAGCATCAATTATTGCCAGGTGTGAATACTTTGAGCTACAATATGACTGGCCTTGCGAGATATACCCATCAGTGTAATATTGGTACAAACATCATGGGAGTAATCAACCATGTTCTGATTGGATTTAAGTACTACTTCAAAGGTTGAAACTGTCACATGGCACCATTATCAATCTGAGTGCTACAGATATATAGGCCACAATCCCTGGGGGATAATTTATTACCATTGTTCTGTGAAATAGAAATTGTATTAGATTAAATCCTAATGAATGATCACTATATTGATAGAACAATATTTCTTTCAGCCCTCTTCTGAGAAGCATCTATTTATAGTAGATGGTAATTAAAATTGCGTCCTATAACTGACCAAAGTGACGAAAAGAAACTGTATATGGTATAATGAAAAGAATGGAAGACCCACATGTGGTAGATGACTCCAAGAAAACAGATTGTTTTATTATTATTACTATTATTATCATCATCATTATCATTATTACAAACAAATGAACTGACAGTGGTTATGACAGCATGCACAGAACTGTTCAATCCTAAGCTAGAGAAAATTCTGACATGGAGATAGAAGTTGGGCTCAAATCTCGCCAACTGAGCCAATACTGGCAATTGTTAGCTCTTGAGGAAGGAAAAGACATTTTTGATAAGATTTTAGTTCACTGTATGTTGAACATGCTTCAGAAGAATCCAACACTTCCATGAATATGTGTATAGCACAAATTAGTCTTTTTTTAATCAATAGGACATTAAGCAAGATGGTAGAGAAGTTGACCTAGGAGAGCTGGCAAAAGGTGGCAAGTATGATCACAATATGTTGTATAAAAATTCCCAAGAACTAATAAAATATTTTTGAAGTAAAAACTAATTTGACACAAAAACATTTGAATAGCTATATAAGCAAAATACACAGATGAGTAATAAACATACTCATACTGTAATAAACCTACTCATAAACATACTGTAAGTACTTCATAAATACCACTATGCATTTAAAGATTAAAAGAAAACACAAATAATACATCACACAAAATATATTACTAAGTATTGGGAGTATATTGAGAAACATTAGCTCTAACTCACTGCTACCAAGAATAGTACCTGATACAGCGTTTTGAATGCTAGCTATGATGTTTTCTAAAAAGTTAATATAACAATACTATATTATCCATTACTAGTTAACATTGAATATAAAGAAACAAGAAGAAAACTTCTGTCCACCCCCCGAACTTGGAAAAAAATCATTAAAATCCAGAAGTCATATATAGAAACCTTTTGTACATTTAATTGCCAAAATTTTAAAGAGACAAAAATGATTTTCATTAAGTGAATGGGGAAAATCTGTTATATCATATGCAAGATTATGATGCAATTATAAATAAAAATACATCTCTATAGAATGAAAGCATTGCTACATTTTTAAAAAGCCATTTAAAACATCCTATCCAGCTCTATAATATTTTGTAAACAGTAAACTGAAGAGGCAGTAAAAAGATGAGTGCTTCTGTATGATGCTGTTATAGAAGAATAGTCTACTATTAATATCAAAAGTTCATATTATTTCTTCAGTGTTTTAGAGACTTCATTATACTGATCTTTCTCATCATTGGTTAGGGTTAGTTAATTTTTGTTTTGATTTTACTTTTTTCTTCTTTACTTGATTTGAGGCTATACTGACTGGAACCTTTTTGTTTTCTTCTTTTTATTTACTTATATTTGTTGCTCAGTATCTTCATTATTTCAAATGTTATTTTTCTGTATAACTGATTTGATGGAATTGTTATTAGATCTAATAGTCTTCTAACACAATCTTCAGGATCAATTAATTAAGGTATTCTGTATGGTCTAGAGAAGGACTTAGGCAAACCACTGTTTCAATTTTCAATAAATGAGTTAATTAAGTATACAACCAGCTATAGTGTATGGACAAACATACAAAGAAATGGACAGATTAAAAAGTATCATCAATTTGAGTGCTCAAAGGATTTGTTAGAAACAACCTAGAGAGTCTCCATTAGAAACAGTGACCTGGTGATTCAGTTGGGAGAGTTCTGTAACTGGTCCTTTGGTACTTTGTAGGGTTTTTTTTTTTTTTGTTTCCAACCTTTCACACCTTTAACACTACATAAGAGAGCAAAAACAATAGAGGAGAAATGAGCCACATTATTGTTAGAGCACTTCTTGCTGTTTAGGGGTGTTGAGTTCCTTGGGGCAAGTTTAATCTTTGCCAATAGAATATCTAATTTCTAATTGGTTTTGTTTCATCTTTGCCCACTACTACTTAATAAACTGTAACCAACAACAACCAATAGCAACAACAACAGTCCCATGACCTCTCAGGGCCCTAACATAATCCCCTGAAATGTCCCCAGAATTCCAAACATCATACACGTGAAGAAACTATTTCCAGAAAGCAAAATCATGTGACTGCTAGAGCAAAAAGCAAATCATAATCAGCTGCTGTGGGCAATCTGAAACAGCCCCACATCCCACAGCTGGGACTAATATGAAATCATATTCATGTGATATTTTTGTTATAAAAAAACAATATTCTTACTACATAGTCCCAGGAAGAGTACAGTGTTCTCTCAGTTAAAGCTTCCATTCTGAAAGAATGGAAAGAAAAATAGCAACTGATCTAGACAGAAAGAGAGAGAGAGAGAGAGAGAGAGAGAGAGAGAGAGAGAGAGAGAGAAAGTAGAGAAGGTAATATAGTCAGCTAGTGTTTCTGATAGTTATCTTCCCATTGCTGACATCATGGTGGGCAACTGGATCTTTTCTATTGTACGTCCTTTTTATATTATAGTATAAACAATATTAACATCTGTTGAAATTACTTACCTCCTAGATATTTTCAAAGATAAGGTGCTACTCATTGAAGGAATGTTAATCTCAAATGAGGACCAATGAAGGCATTTCTATGAAATTAGTTCACAAATTTTTTTTAAATGTTTAGCTGAGCTACAAAATAAGGCAAGTAACTATGTTTCATGTGGTATCAAATTAGAATAGAAAATCAACTAAAAACTGTTCTGCTTTTCTAAGTCCACATAGCATTCAGAATGAATCAGGAGAATTTTTATCCCTGTGAGCAGGAATCTAGATGATTTGACTGTGAATCTTTTCATTGGACTAATAAACTATAACTACAACACTTTGCCTATGATTTTACACCTTTACTCTGAACAAATCACCTTCTAATATAACTTCTAGAGCATTTTTATCTGTAGCAATGATTGTCTATTCTAAATTCAGCTGCCACACAAATAAAACACCTTTCATAATGCATTTATTTTAGACAGTCCTTATGTAGTCCTAGATTTACATTTTCATTCAAAGGTTTCAGAACCTAAAAATATAAAACATTACAGTATTTTCTGAGGGGAGTGAACTTTAAACATTTCTACCTGTGAGGAAAAATCAGAGATGTAAGTGTTAAAACACAAAAGAATACCTGAGTAGAAAATAGAGAAAGAATTTACTTTAGTTTCCCATTGATTATTTGTAACAGAAGATAGTAAGTTTGTGTGTGATTAACTCTGTAACTAAAAGCATACCAGTCTTTTCTCTACAAAGTCTTTGAGGAATGAATACCCTTCTTAGTAGCTAAAGGCAAAAAGTTTAGAAGGACTCTTGGAAACCCATACAGGAACTAGCTTTTTAATTATAGACTGAAAAATAAGATAAATAAGGCTAAATGAGTTACAAAGCAACCTGCATTAAAAAGTACCTGAGAAACATAAATTTAATTTGAAACTCAATAACACATACATCATATCTTTACCTATAACTACTTTAATGAAACATTAAGAAAAACTGACTTGTAACAAACCACAACACTGTGAGCGCTATACAAACAAGCACACACACACACACACACACATGTATATATATATGTGACCCGCGTGTAATCGTCTCGCCAGCAAGAACGCACGCGGACACTAGGATCCTTCTGCAGCAAATCTTTATTGCGATGTGAAGAGGAAGAGAGGAAGACCCAGGGCCCGAAAAGGCACTGTTTATATACCCTTGGAGCGGCGTGTTCATTTCTGATTGGCTGCTTACTTGTTACCCGCCAAAACGCCCCGGGATGGGCTGTGACTTGGCGTGCGCTCACTTCCCACACATGCGCAACAGCTTGTTTATCAGGATGGGCAGCGGATGTCAGCGCCATCTTGTAATGGCGATTGGTCTCGCCGCTGGCACTACGGCGGTAGTGGCTTCCTACACCTCCCCCTTTTTGTTTTATTGCAGAGGGTGGTAGTTGAGATCCCTGGGAAGGTTTCGTAACTCCCATATTTGGGGGTCTCACAGCGGGTCTGAGCCTCTTTGGAGGGCAATGCTCAAACTCTTACCCATCACTGGGTCAGCCTCCCCACCCGGGGCTGCCCTGTCTTAGGTGGCCGAGGCTTATCCGTCTGCTCCGTCATTGACTTACCAGACCTACTATCCGTGGAACGAACACCTTAGTGGGCAGGGACTGTGTACAGATATGTTTGAGGCTTCATAGGGTGTCTTCACCAAAAGCCCTTGGGGTACAGCGGCCGAGAACCCAAGTGTCATTATTTATGCAACATGGATAACCAAATCTCGGGAGATGAGCCTTGTTCTACTGCTGCAAATGCTTGAGTGATTGCCAACTTGTCACGTCTGTATTGAGCTTTGAGTTTGCAGACCAACCATAACATGAACACTGATCCACAACATAGGGCTGTACTGAACAGGCCTACCCCCACCCACTCTTTAAAGGAGGAAAAGGCCGAAGAAATCCAGGAGGACAGTCCTTCAGTCAGTGATAGATCCACTCGTGTCGAGTTGATAGCTACCACTGCTGTCCTCAGTGCCTCGAGTGTCTCCTCAAATCCTTCTGACCAATTTCCTGCAAGGTAGAGAGACAAACATCTGGACAAGTTAGCTGCTCAGGTAAAATTTTCATACTGTACACTGGTGATGCAACGTGCACCCAGTTTTCTCTCACATACCAATTGGGCTAATTGAAAGAGGTTATCCAATCTCTCTCCCACTAAATCAAGGCGTTGATTAAGGATCATTAGCCCGCCTTTTAGTTGGGTGCTGGCGGAGGTTTGAAGGTTAACAGCCTCCGTCACCGTGGCTGACAATTGGTTAAGGGCAGTGCCCGTCTGAACAGAAGTTGACATAGCAATCCCAGCAGCAGTGGCAGCAATGGCACTAACTGATATCGCCATCACTATGGCTGCAGTTATACCAAAATCTCTTTTTTGCCTAAATAATGACAAAGTGAAAGGAGTCTCCATGGGGACAGGAACCCATCGCGGGACTCTGGCAACCATAGCACGAGTGAATCTTTCAGAACTCCAACACTGGGACATCCAGCAGGTTTCATTGGTACAATTCTTAAAGGTGGAATTTGATAAAATAAACAAAAATACTAGGAACCCAAAGCTGGAGGATCCAAATAAGGATCTGCATATGAGTCTTTTGGGGGGTCATCTTCAGATGCCTCGAGTCGTTGCGTCAGTCGCTCTGGTAGCCAAAATGGATTGTCTTCTTCCTGCGGAAAAACACAAACCACTCCCCTGGATCTTATTAAAATAGGATCCGGGCCTTTCCATTGTCTGGTCAAGACATCCTTCCATTTGACCATCTCTTTTGGCCTATCAGGCTCTAAGCAATGACGGTCAGCTGCCGTGTGGCCTTGACTGTCCAGATTTAAAAAATTAAGGGTAAAAAGTGTTATAGAAACGGTGACTCGTGGCACTGAGGGTAGAGCCTCCTCGACTCCCCCTTTTTGTTTTATTAGATAAGACTTAAGAGTGTGATGAGCCCGTTCTATAATGCCTTATCCTTGAGGGTTATAAGGGAGACCCGTCAGATGGGTCCCCTCCATTTGGTGACAAAATTGTCCAAACTTTTGAGAAGTGCAAGCTGGTTAAATTAAACTGTGTTTGTATAAATAACTGTAAAATTTGAGAATTAGAAATGTCTAAAAAGGCAACACTTTTAAGTAGTTACAAACCATGAGCCATATACTGGGTATGAGTGTACCAATTGAAAGCTTGATTTTTCATCATTTCAAACAGTGGTTACAGCACATAATTTAATTATTTGTGCTGAAGCAGGGGAAAATTCAAGAAAATGAAAATATACACTGAGAGATATAAATGTTTAACTTTTGTATTAAACCAACAGCAAATTTTTGATGCCATTAATAATTCTGAGACAAACCTTTTTTAATGATATCACTTCATTGGCTCTCAAAAATCACTAGTAAATTCACTGAATTTAAACCTCACCACCTTTACCAGGATGTAAAGGAACAATAAAAACAATCTTTTAAATCTATAATAATTCTATATGTATTTACTAGAATGGCAACTGAAGTAGGCAAGACAGGCTGTAATGCCCCATTGGTTTCATAAATCTTAAATTTGAACTTTGCTTTTGGATTAATTGAATAACCAACTCCTTTTAGCTGAGTGAAGTATCAGATAAAAGCCAAGCTGAAGGCAATCTTGTCCTCTAATAATTGTTAAATAGCCCCAGTATCTATTAATCTTTCAAAACCCTTTTTCCTTCAATTATTAACTTAAGATTAGGTCTCTTGTTACTGATAAGACCTAATACACATCAGAGGAACCAAAGCCATCTTGTCTTCTATCACTCTCAACAATTTTGGAAGAAAGGACCCAAATCGTGTTGAGGAATTCCTTTGCCGGCAGTAGTTACAATGCCATGGAGGGAAGCAAGCATAATTTTAATTCCTCCAACATAATAACAACTCCTGGCCCATAAGCTGTTGTGAATTTTGGGCCTGAGGCTGACACCTCCCCAACAAGGAACAAGCAAGGCAATCAACAAATTCCGGAAAACACCTTTCTAGGGGCTGGTCATGAACACCAAAACAAGACAAAAGGAATGTCTTACCCAAGCTTCTGTGGGAGCCCAGTCTGCATTGTCTTAATTTAAATGTAAATGTTCTTAATCTCTTCGGAGGCCTAGTGCAAAGATTAGCCTTCTAGCAGGCCAGCACTGTATCACAACTTGTTTTAAATATTTTTATTTAACTCTACCTGCTGTCTCCTTTTCTATAAACATGGGCGAATCAAAAAATCCCAAACTCAAGATTAGAACTGCCAACTGTAGCCAATGGAATACTGGCAGTTTAACTAAATTTTTAAATTTCTTTTGTAACATTAGAGTATAACCATTAATTTTGAGAAGCAAAACCAGAAGCAATGTAAACAATCTATTTTTTCTAAAATCAACACCAAGTAGATTACCTTTATGTTACAAAGTTTTGCTGCCAATTCTTATATATGAGTGTATGAAGCAGCTTTTAATATCTCATTGAAGAGATAGTGTTTTAAAATCTTATTTTTTATACATCTGGTTTCTGAATGACTATAACTCTGAGTTAGTTTTACGCCAACTTTCTGTTACCAAAGTTGTAAATTTCTAATCACACCCAATAATTTAAGCCAATAATCTATAACCAAGACATGTAGAACATTTTTATACTTTTAAAACCAATCAGAAACAACAATGAAGTGGCTATGCATCTTATATATTTAGACCAAACAAAATTTGTTGCCTTTTTTAGCTGTAATTTCAAGAGAAAAGCACCTTGTCACAGAGATTTTTCTAGGACAAAACAACTCTTAGCTTCCTTATAAAACCCAAAAAGCTACTGGTCTCTTTTAAAAGCAGCTTATGCCAACCTCAATTCCTGGAAAGGCTTTTTCAGCTCAGCTCAACTCTTAGCTACAGGTGTAGGGTAGCTTATCAGCCTCTGCTGTGTATATTAAGACTGCCTTTAAAACAAAGTTAAACTAGCCCAAGAGTTGGATATGTAACCGTTTTTGTCTTTTGAACATGCAACATAGAACATACATTTAGACAACGAAACAAAAAACAAACAATCGACACACGTGGACATTGGTGCGCCAAGGACAGACAACAAAGAAGGACATCTAAGAGCTAAATAAAGAGAAATTCAGGATGTCTCCCGAATTTCTTTCTTTTTCTAGATGAGCTCTGAAATAGCCATTTCATTCTTTTTTGCTGACACAGCTCAGAGAGAGGACAACTGTTTTTCTAAAACCCTTTCTCTCTCTCTCATATTCAAGATGTAACTTTTCATCTCGTTCATTGGAGATGTAGCAGGCAGCTATTGTAACACCTCAGTACCCTGCTTTCTTAGTTTTCCAATTCCTTCTAACCCTGCTCTTCCCACCTGAAGCAGCTCTTAGACTGCGGGCAATGCCTGTTTAGAATTCTCCTGACCTATGATTCGCTGTCACCTCCTAGGCAAAATCGGCACCAGGTCAATACCTCATTCACCTAGACTGCATCCCCCGAAACACACTTCCTGCAAACACAGCCTTCAAATAACCATCATTAGCTCTAGTATTCAATTTCGCAGCAGCGGCCATTCATCTGCATGGTATCTTTCCCCCTCATCTGTCTCTTCGTCTAAGTCCTCCCCCTCAGAGGAAGTTAGCTCCTCCGACTCAGAGCCACCAAGCCCCGAGGCCTCCGGTTCCTTTACCAGATAAAGAGATTTTCTTTTGGAGGCTTCTTTTCCCTTCATGTGCATCTCTCCCAAGGGCGTACTTTCCCTTATCTCTCGCTTCCGCGGACTGAGCGTCTTTGGAAGGGTCTGTTTTCTTAGGCATGCCTTCTGAGCTCCGTTTTTTTCTGAGATCTTAAGCACTTATCCTGTTCTGTTTCTGACATGCTGTCCTGTAATTCGTCTAGCACTCCCTGGCCCACCGCTACAGTCGAGCGGCTTTTCTCATCCTACAAAACCAGAAGGAAGAGAACGAGCGCCGCCTGGGGAGAGAGACGAAATAGATCAAGGCCAAACATGCCTCTCAGAGCTTACCTTTGTCCTGCAGTTCTGAACCCTCTCCACGAGTGGAGGGTCTCCTCGGCACCGGCGATGGTGAGTTTCCCGGATTTCGGCACCAGCTGTGACCCATGTGTAATCGTCCCGCCAGCAAGAACGCACGTGGACACTAGGATCCTTCTGCAGCAAATCTTTATTGCGATGTGAAGAGGAAGACTCCGGGCCCCGAAAAGGCACTGTTTATATACCCTTGGAGCGGCGTGTTCATTTCTGATTGGCTGCTTACTCGTTACCCGCCAAAACGCCCCGGGATGGGCTGTGACTTGGTGCACGCTCACTTCCTGCACATGCGCAACAGCTTGTTTATCAGGATGGGCAGCGGATGTCAGCGCCATCTTGTAATGGCGATTGGTCTCGCCGCTGGCACTACGGCGGTAGCGACTTCCTATATATATATATATAATGTGTGCATATTACATAATATATAATTAATATAATATATTAACATATAAACATATAAAAGCATATATATTTATATACTAATATAAATTATAGTAATATATCATATATACTATATTATATAAAATATATTAATATATAAATGAATCTCAAAAAACATAGGATAAATAATATATAATATATATTAGAAATATATATTTATATTTGAAAATTGCACTTCATGTCACTTTTGCAAAAACAATTCTTGAATTAAATGACACAGTTCAGGAGTGTTCTCCCTGGAAACAAGGGTTCACTAATCACCTATTCTCTTAAGGAACCCATTCCCAAGGGGCAGGGAGACACTTTGCTTACAAATCTAAATCCTCTTTGGAATGCTTCCTGATTAAATTCCTAATGTAATGGTTGAAGTTTCAAACTGAAAAAATGGAAATGAACAGCTGTAGAGCAGGCCCTTAGATTGTCTTTAGTGAATTTCATTTTCTAATCTTGTTTTTCTCACGTTATTTCTTAAGAAAATAATTTTTACATCTACCAGCTTCAGTACAACACATCCATCTTAAAACAAATTCCATCCTACTCTCTTACATACTTCAAACAGATAAAACTTACATTTTGGATTTTCTACATCTCTTTTCAATATACACATTTTTTCATAAAATTGAAGTTTCTGTAGCTTTTTCTCACTGATTGTCAGGAAACAAAACAAAACAACAGGCACAAAACAACTCTATATTAGAAAGGTAAAAGAAAATTCTCCATGCAGATTGCTTGGGTGGTAAGAGGAAACAAAGCAAAATGCTAGTGTATAGGAATACAGAGAGAACATCTCACAGACATAGTAAATTCTGATATTCATGAAAATTAAACTACCTAAAAAGACATGTAAGAATGGTTTATATTTCATAAATATGATTATTAGTAATCCTTCCCTGTAGTCCACAAACAAACCCATATACTTAAATCAAGAAACAGTAGTTCTTTTCTTACCAAATCTATGATAGGTATTAGACATATGCCCATATCTCCAATCTTATGATCTATAAAGTAAGAGAAAACAGTGATAAAAAAAGTTAACAACAGTCATACAATATGTCAAGAGCAGAGTAAGTAGACAGAGTGTGCACTGTGCATACGTCCTTCTTCCTTTTATATTGTTTGATTTTATTGGGCACCATACATAGTCATCAACTACAGAACTGTATCATTTATGTTTATTGCATAATCTTCTTTTGCATATAGGGTAATCACACCCAAGTAAGATCAAACTCAAGGAATGATTAAGAGTTTACCAGTATTACTACTGTTTTTGAATAAAATAAGGAGGATAATTACATTTGACAAATATTTATTATTGAAACTTTTATTGCTAGAGAAAGAAAGGAAACTTAAGTCAGTACTGTATGCATAATTCATGAGAACCTTAGTTCAATCTCTATCATCAAGTTAAAAATGCAATCATAGTGACTTGTGATTTTGTTCCTAGACTTACTAAGGTTGTGGTTTGAAGCTCACTAGCCAGGTAGAATTAAATAATTAGTGAGCTCCAGGTACAGGGAGAGATGCTTTGACATAGAATACAGTGAAAGGAGCTGTATGTTGGCTCAAAACCATGTCTTGAAAAACAAACAACAACAACATCAACAACAACAATAACAAACCTAAGGTTCCATTCATAGCAACAACACAGCAACTCACAACCATTTGTAACTCCAGTTCCAGGAAACACAACAAACCTTTCTGGCCTCTGGAGATACCATGTACGTGCAAGTTAAACATTCACACATGCAGGCAAAATACACATATGAACAGGGGCAGGTAGGAATGCAAACAGGAGGGATTGGGGGGTTGATGGAGGGAGAGAGTATTGAGAGAGACAACTGTAATTGGGGGGGGCATATTTTCAATCAGCTAGAACTCTCCAGGAATCTATGAAGGTGAATCAAGTTAAGGCTCCTAGCAATGGGGGATTCAGAGCCTGAACTGGCCATCTTTTGTAATTTGGAAAAACCTCCAGTAGATAGACTGGGACATCAAAGCAGCCCCAAAACCTTTGACCTACAATTATGTCTTGAGTATTAGATGTGCTGGAGTAAAGATAGCACAGAAATTGTAAGAGTGGCTCCTTGTCTCCTCTTTTACTCCTCCATTGAGAACCCCATGATCAATTCAATTGTTAGCTGTGAGCAACTACCTCTGTATTTGTCAGGCTCTGGCAGACCTCTAAGGAGACAGCTATATCAGGTTCCTGTCAGCTTCACTTCCTGGCAGCCACTTCTACCTTTGATGACTGTACATGGGATGGATATCTAGGTGGAACAGTTTCCAGAGGACCCCTCCTTCAGTTTCTGTCCCATGCTTTGTCTCCATATTTGCTCCTATGAGTATTTTATTACTCCTTCTAAGAAGGACCAAAGCGCCCACACTTTGGTCTTTCTTCTTCTTCTTGAGCTTCATGTGGTCTGTGAGATGCATCTTGGAAATTGCAAGCTTTTGGCCTAATAGCCAATTATAAGTGAGTGCATACCATGTGTGTTCTTTTGTGATTGGGTTACCTCATTCAGAATGATGTTTTCTAGTTCCAGCCATTAACCTAAGAATTTCTTGATTTCATTGTTTTTAATAGCTGAGTAATACTCCATTGTGCAAATGTACCACATTTTCTGCATCCATTCCTCTGTTGAAGGACATCTGGGTTCTTTCCAGAATCTGGCTATTATAAATAAGGCTGCTATGAACACAGTGGAACATATATCCTTGTTATATGTTGGAGCATCTTCTGGGTATATGCCCAGGAGTGGTATAGCTGGATCCTCAGGTAATACTATGTCCAATTTTCTGAGGAACCACCAGACTGATTTCCAGAGTGATTGCACCAGCTTACAATCCTACCAACAATGGAGGAGTGTTCATCTTTCTCCACATCCTCACCAGCATCTGCTATCATCTGAGTTTTTGATCTCAGCCATTCTGACTGGTGTGAGGTGGAATCTCAGGGTTGTTTTGATTTGCGTTTCCCTAATGACTAAGGATATGGAACATTTCTTTAGGTACTTCTCAGCCATTCAAGTTTCCTCAGTTGAAAATTCTTTGTTTAGCTCTGTACCCCATTATTAAATAGTGTTATTTGGTTGTCTGGAGTCTAACTTCTTGAGTTCTTTACATATATTGAATATTAATTAGCCCTCTATGGGATGTAGGGTTGATAAATATTTTTCCCAATCTTTTGGTTGCCATTTTGTCCTATTGACAGTGTCCTTTGTCTTACAGAAGCTTTGCAATTTTATGAGGTCTCATTTGTCAATTCTTGTTCTTAGAGCATAAGCCATTGGTGGTCTGTTGAGGAAAATTTCCCCTTGTGCCCAGGCATTCGAGGGTTTTCCCCACCTTCTCTTCTATTAGTTTCAGTGTATCTTGTTTTATATGACAGTCCTTTATCCACTTAGACTTGAGCTTTGTACAAGGAGATAAGAATGGATCTATTTGAATTCTTCTAAACGCTGTCCTCCAGTCGAACCAACACCAATTTTTGAGAATTAATCTATAGCAACAGTGTATGATTATGTGAAAGAACATTCAGAAAAAAATACTTAATTGCACTTAGAGTTGTTTGTTTTTAAAGAACTATGGAAAATTATTTTGAAACTTTATTAAACAGTAGTATGACTTAAAACATTTATCTCACTAGTAAGCTTAAGTTAAAAATGGGGCCCAGAGACTTTTGGCTAAGTCTCTTGAAAATTCAGTTAAATTCACTATCTACAATAAATAACATAAGATACATTTTCAAAACACCATTTCTTATGCCAATTTTGGCCTAACAAATCATCAGCTTCAAGGCAAGGGACTAAGAAAGTCTGTACTTAGAAAGCCCTCATCTCTGTGTTTGCCTTAACATTTAGTTTTCAACACACGGATTCCTAATGATTTATAATAGGTAAAGGGAGACTTATTCTGGATAAGAGATACAGTATATCTTGCTATTGAAACACCACACAATTTATTTATCAGAATTCACTGGAAAAAATCATCAAAAAAGGAAGAAATCATCCTTCCTCTCAGAAAAACTTCAACACAGAAAGTTACATGTTTAAATTACAGTAACAGGCACTTGGGATTAGAATTCCTGTTTTGAAATTTGCAGTCTTGGCCAGGGTACTCAAGTCACTTAAATTGTCTATGACATTGTCTTCACTATGAAATGGAAACAATGATTATATTTATTCCTGAAGTTGTAATCTGACTTACACTACAATTGACTATGCATTCTAAGCACTTAAATGTTGACATTCATTGAGATGGTTAAATTTTCATATTGAAATCTAATGTAGATTCAAGCTGTAAATCCCAGTTTATATACCAGTTTGACATCGTCTGCCCTGCTCTCTCACTCTTGTTCCCTTATCATTCTTCAGTAGATCATAATCCCCCCCCATAAATCTTAATTGTAACTCTGAGTAGTCTTGGAAAAAAGATGGTAAAGATCTGATTCTGGGCTTGGAACTCTTTTTGGCTAAATGCGTCTACAGCTCCTCCCTTTGGTAGCATTGCAGCATCTAGGAAAAAACCACTTAGAAACAATGGCACATTATAGGTAGAAAGTATCTTGCAATATCTGTGATTTGGGTACAGTAATAAGTGCAAAGACTGCTTGTTAGATGGGCATTGATGTTTACAAAAACAGATTTTTACACATCACTAATCTTTTAAGTATAGAAATTATAGGGTCTCATTTCATATTTTACACTAGAGAACTCACTGAGTGGTCTATATATGGCCATTATATAAAGGAATAATTGAGTCCTACAGGCATGCCCAGTTGCCCAGAGCTGCATATTGTCCTCCTGAGTCCCATTGTCCAGCCACTAATTTGCCCAAATTCATTAAGCCAGCAGCACCAGGAACATCCAGGTCAGACTCTTTCCCCTACCCCTAAACCACTGCCTGCCTTGTCCCTTGGGCCATACAAACCTATTCTGAGACATGCACTGGCAAGTTCTATTGCTCATCTCAATGCTGGCTACCTAAGGTCCACTGCACCAGAAACATACAGGTTATGCATGGCTTCCAAATATCTGCTACACCAGGGAGATCCAGGGACAACCAGATGGCTAAAGACAGGCTTAAGACACAATACACAAATGCCCGGACAACATGGTACCTTCAGAGTATAGCTATCCTAATACACCAAGCCCTGAATATCCTACCACAACTGAAGCACAAGAAAATGAACTTAAATCCAATCTTATAAAGATGACATGGGTATTTAAAGAAGAAATGAATAAATACCTTAACAAAATATAAGAAAATAGGTAAGGGAAATGAATAAAACCAAAACTGTTCAAGACCTAAAAATGGAAATAGAAGCAATAAAGAAAATATAAACAAAGGAAATTCTGGAGAATGAAAACCTAGGAAAGAGAATAGGAATAACAGATATAAGTGTCACCAACAGAATACAGGAGATGGAAGAGAGGATCTCAGGTGTAGAAGATACAACAGTAGAACTTGACACTTTAATCAAAGACTATCAAATTTAAAAATTTCTGGATATAAAATGTCCAAGAAATCTTGGATACCATAAAAAGACTTAATTTTAGAATAATAAGAATAGAAGTAAGAAAAGAATCCTAGCACCAAGAACCAGAAAATATTTCAAGAAAAATCAAAGAAGAAAATTTCCCCACCTTAAAGAAAGAGATGCCTATAAACATATAAGAAGATTACAGATTCAGTGTGCACCAGAAAAGAAAATCATTCTGCCACTCAACAATCAAAACACTGAGTCTGTATAACAAAGAACAAACATTAAAAACTGCAGGCAAAAATGGCGATATAATGTACAAAGGTAGAACTATCAGAATTATACCTGAATTGTCAACAAACTATAAAAGCTAGAAGAGCTTGGGCAGATCACTTGAAGCCACTAAGAAAACATATATGTCTACCTACACTATACCCAGAAAATTTCTCAATCACCATAAATGGTAAAACCAAGATATTCCAAGATAAAATCAAATCTAAACAACAATTATCCATACATGTAGCTCTACAAAAACTACTAGAAGTGAATCTCCAACTCAAGGAGATTAGTTACAATGAAGAAAATATAGTAAATAGATAGTTCTAAAGCAGAAGAACAAAATAAGAAAAACATACACACATGAACACATACATACATACAAACATACATACATACATACATACATACACACACACAAACAGTCAACATAAAAATAAGAGGAATTAATAATCATTGGTCACTAATATCTCTCAACATCAATGGATTCAATTCTGCATTAAAGATACACAGGCTAAAAGGATAGATGCAGAAACAGGATACATCATTTGGTTCATACTAGAAACACACCTCAGCAACAAAGATGAATATTGCCTCAAAGTCAAAAGCTGGAAAAAAGTTTCCCAAGCAAATGGAACTAAGAAGAAAGCTGGGGTAGCTATTATAATAGCTAATAAAATAGATTTTCAATGAAACCTAATCAAAAGAGACTGGGAAGAACACTTTATATTCACCTAGAAGAACACTTTATAGTCACCTAATAAAAACTCACCAAGATGGTATCTCAAGTCTGAACATCTATGCTCCAAACACAAGGGCACCCACATTTGTCAATGAAACATTGGCAAAGTTTAAATCACAATCAAACCCCACACATTAATAGCGGGAGACTTCAACACCCTGTTTTCACCAACTGACAGATCAAGTAAAAAATTAAACAGAGAAGAAATGAAACTACCTGATGTTATGAAAAAAATGGAACTAGCAGATATCTATAGAACATTTCATCCAAACAAAAATAATATACCTTCTTCCCAGTACCTCATGGAACCTTCTGCAAAACTGACCATATAAAGCAAACTTCAACAGATTCAAGAAAATTAAAATAAATCATTGTATCTTATCAGAACACCATGGATTAAAACTGGACTTCAACAACAGAAACAATAGAAAACCCTCAAATTTATGGAAAATGAACAAATGTACATGATCATTAGATCAAGGAAGAAATGATGAGAGACATTAAAGATTGTCTAGAATTCAATGAAAATAAAGGCACAAGCTACACAAACTTAGAGGACATAATTAAAGCAGTGTTAAGAGGAAATTTCAATATACCGAAATTATGGGACAAAATTAAAGCAGTGCAAAGAAGAAAGTTTATAGGGCTAAGTACGTTCATGAAGAAACTGGGGAGTTCTCATACTAGCAATTTAATGTATACCTGAAAGTTCACAAAAAAAACTGAAAAAGAAAAGAAAAAAGAAAAGGAAAAAAGCAAACTCACCCAAAGAGAAGTAGATGGAATGAAATAATCAAATTCGGGGCTAAAATCAATCAGGATCAAATAACAGTACAAATAATCACCTAAATCAAGAGCTTGTTCTTTAGGAAAATCGACAAAATAGACCAACTCTTAGAGAAACTAATTAAAAAAGACAGAGAGGCAATTTTTTTTTTTTTTTTAGTGATCAATGGGAAGAATTGTATTTTGAATGATCATTTTTTTTCACTGTTCAAGTTTTTTTTTTTAATTTTTTTATTGGATGTTTTATTTACATTTCATATGTTGTCCCCTTACCCCATCCCCCACCCACCCAGGAACCCACAGTCTCCTCACCCCTCCTCCTTCTCTGTGGATGTAACCTCTATCTACCCCACCCCACTCCCACCTCCCCACCCTCAAAATTCCCACCCCCTGGGGCATCCAGCCTTCATGAGGTCAAGGTTCTCTTCTTCTACTTATGCCCAGCAGGGCCCTCCACTCTTACATATTCAGCTAAAGCCCTGGATCCCTCCCTAAGTGCTCCCAGGCTGGTGGTTTAGACCCTGGGAGCTGTGGTTGGTTAGTATTGTTGCTCTCCTCATGGGGCCACAAATCCTTTCAGCTCCATCAGTCTTCACTCTAACTCCTCCATTGAGAACCCCATGATCAGTTCAATGGCTAGTTGTGAGCATCTGCCTCTGAATATGTCAGACTCTTGAAGGCCTCTGAGGAGACATCCGTATCAGACTCTTATCAGCATGCACTTCCTGACTTCCACATCAGCATCTACCTTTGGTGACTGCACATGGGATAGATACTCAGGTGGAGTGGTCTTCAGACGGCCCCTCCTTCAGTTTCTGTCCCTCACTTTGTCTCCATATTTGCTCCCTTGAGTATTTTGTTGCTCCTTCTAAGAAGGACCGAATCACCCCCACTTGGTCTTCCTGTTTTATGAGCTTCATGTGGCCTGTGAGTTGCATCTTGGGCATTTGAAGGTTCTGGGCTAATATCCAATAATCAGTAAGTGAATACCATGTGTGTTCTTTTGTGATTGACTTACCTCACTCAGGATGATAATTTCTAGTTCCATCCATTTACCTAGGAACCCGTGGAATTCATTGTTTTTAATAGCTGAGTAATAATCCATTATGTAAATATACCACATTTTTTGAATCCATTCCTCAGTTGAAGGACATCTGGGTTCTTTCCAGCTCCTGGCTATTATAAATAAGGCTGCTATGAACATAGTTGAGCATATGTCCTTGTTATATGTTCGAGCATCTTGGGGGTATATGCCTAGGAGTGGTATAGCTGGATCATCAGGTAATACTATGTCCAATTTTCTGAGGAGCTGCCACACTGATTTCCAAAGTGGTTGCACCATCTTGCAGTCCCATCAACAATGGAGGAGTGTTCCTCTTTCTCCACACCCTTGCCAGCATCTACTATCACCTGAGTTTTTAATCTTAGCCATTCTGACTGGTGTGAGATGGAATCTGAGGGTTGTTTTGATTTGCATTTCCCTGACGACTAAGGACACTGAACATTTCTTTAGGTGCTTCTCGGCCATTCGAGTTTCTTTCATTGAAAAGTCTTTGTTAAGCTCTATACCCCATTTTTTAATAGGGTAATTTGGTTGTCTGGAGTCTAATTTCTTCAGTTCTTTGTATATATTGGATATTAGCCCTCTATCAGATGAAGTATTGGTAAAGATCTTTTCCCAATTTGTTGGTTGTCGTTTTGTCCTATTGACAGTGTCCTTTGCCTTACGGAAACTTTGCAATTTTATTAAGTCCCATTTGTCAATTCTTGATCTTAGAGCATATGCCATTGGAGTTCTGTTCAGGAACTTTTCCCCTGTGCCCAAGTATTCGAGGCTCTTCCGCACCTTCTCTTCTATTAGTTTCAGTGTATCTGGTTTTATGTGGAGGTCCTTTATCCACTTAGACTTGAGCTTTGTACAAGGGGATAAGAATGGATCAATTTTCATTCTTCTACATGTTGTCCTCCAGTTGAACCAGCACCATTTGTTGAAAATGCTGTCCTTTTTCCACTGGACAGTTTTAGCTCCTTTGTCAAAGATCAAGTGACCATAGGCATGTGGGTTCATTTCTGGGTCTTCAATTCTATTCCATTGATCTTCCTGCCTGTCTCTGTACCAATACCAGGTAGTTTTTACCACTATTGCTCTGTAGTACAGATTGAGGTAAGGGATGGTGATTCCTCCCGAAGTTCTTTTATTGTTGAGAATAGGTTTCGCTATCCTGGGTTTTTTTTTTATTCCATATGAATTTGAGAATTTTTTTTTTCTAAGTCTGTGAAGAATTGAGTTGGGATTTTAATGGGGATTGCATTGAATCTGTAGATTGCTTTTGGTAAGATGGCCATTTTTATTACATTAATCCTGTCAATCCATGAGCATGGGAGATCTTTCCATCTTCTGAGATCTTCTTCGATTTCTTTCTTCAGAGACTTGAAGTTCTTGTCATACAGGTCTTTCACTTGCTTGGTTAGATTCACACCAAGGTAATTTATATTATTTGCAACTATTGTGAAGGGTGTCATTTCCCTAATTTCTTTTTCAGTCTGTTTATCTTTCATGTAGAGGAAGGCTACTGATTTGTTTGAGTTGATTTTATAACCAGCCACTTTGCTGAAGTTGTTTATCAGGTTTAGGAGTTCTCTGGTGGAAGTTTGGGGGTCACTTAAGTATACTATCATATCATCTGCAAATAGTGATATTTTGACTTCTTCCTTTCCTATTTGTATCCCTTTGACTTCTTTTGTTGTCTAATTGCTCTGGCTAGGACTTCCAGTACTATATTGAATAGGTAGGGGGAGAGTGGGTAGCCTTGTCTAGTCCCTGATCTTAGTGGGATTGCTTCAAGTTTCTCTCCATTTAGCTTGATGTTGGCTATTGGTTTGCTGTAAATTGCTTTTACTATGTTTAGGTAGGGGCCTTGTATTCCTGATCTTTCCAAGACTTTTATCATGAAGGGATGTTGAATTTTGTCAAATGCTTTCTCAGCATCTAGTGAGATGATCATGTGGTTTTTTACTTTAAGTTTGTTTATATAGTGGATTACATTGATGGATTTCTGAATATTGAACCATCCCTGCATTCCTGGGATATAACCTACTTGATCATGATGGATGATTATTTTGATTTGATCTTGGATTCCGTTTGCTAGACTTTTATTGAGTATTTTTGCATCGATGTTCATAAGGGAGATTGGTCTGAAGTTCTCTTTCTTTGTCGGGTCCTTGTGGGGTTTGGGTATGAGTGTAATTGTAGCTTCTTAGTACAAATAGTACAAATAATCACCTAAATCAAGAGCTTGTTCTTTAGGAAAATCGACAAAATAGACCAACTCTTAGAGAAACTAATTAAAAGACAGAGAGTCAATTTTCAAATCATTAAAATCAAAAATGAAAATGGATACATAACAGACACCAAGGTAATTTACAGAATCATTAGGTCTCACTTCAAAAGCCTGTACTCCACCAAATTGTGAAATATAAACAAAGTGGGTGATTGTCTTTACAGACACAACTTACTAAACTTAAATAAAGTTTAATCTCAAGTAAACTATCTAAATTATACCTAAGGAAATAGAAACAATCATTAAAGGTCACCCAAACAAAAGTGCCTAGGGCCGAATAGTTTTAGCTCAGAAATCTATCAGACTTTCAAAGAAGAACTAATATTCATACTCTTCAAAATATTTCCCAAAATAGAAAAGAAAGAATATTGATACACTCATTCTATGAAGCCACAGTGAGCCTGATACCTAACTAACACAAAGACTAAACCAAGAAAGAGAATCTCCTACCAATTTCCCTTATGAATATTGATATAAAAATACTCAATAAAAATACTTGTAACCCAAATCTAAATGCAAGAGTATCTTCATCACCTACCATGATGAAGCAGGCTTCATCACAGGGATACAGGGGTAGTTCAATACGTGAAAATCTATCAATATAGTCTACTATATAAACAAACTGAAAGAAAAAAAAAGATCATCTCATTAGATGCTTAAAAAGCCTTTGACAAAATCTAACACCCCTTCAGGTTAAAAGTCTTAGAAAGATCAGGGATACAAGGCACAGACCTAAACACAGTAAAGGCAAAATACAGCAAGCCAATAGCCAACATCAAAATAAATGGGGAGAAACTTTAAAAAATTTGACCAAAATTAAGGGCAAGACAAGGCTGTTCACTGTCTCTTGTATCTGTTCAACTTGGAACTTGAATTTCTATCCAGAGCATAATGCAATTAAGGAAAATCACAGAGATACAAATTTGAAAAAAATAAGGGGTAAAAATATCACCAAAATTCTATCAGAGATCTTCTACAGCTGAAGATGCTCCATAGGGACACTTGTTCAACTATGTTCATAGCAATCTTATTTGTAATAACCAGAAACTGGTAGCAACCTAGTCTCTCAACTGAAGAAGGGATAAAGAAAATGTAGTACACAATGAAATACTATTCATCTATTAAGAACAAGAAAATAATGAAACTTGCAGGCAAATGGATGAAACTAGAAAATATACCAAGTGTAGTAACCCAGACCCAGAAAGACACATATATGCATTCACTTACAGTGGACGCTAACCACAAACTACAGAATAACCATGCTACAATCCACAGACCCAAAGAAAGTAAATAATAAGGAGGGCTTAAAGGAAGACACACAAGTATTATTCAGAAGGGAAAACAAAATAGTCATTGGAGATGGATAAAAAGAAGGACCAAGGTGGGAGAGGCTATGAGGAAGGGAAGGAGAATGGCAATAAGGTGTGGGGAGAGAGTGACAGCCGAGGGCTAAGAGTAAAAATGGAAATTGTTGGGGTGCATTTCTGGGACTTGTTGGAGATGTGTGAGAGGGAGAGTCCCAGGAGTCTAATAGTTGACTCTAGTTGAGATTCCTGGCATCAGGGTATATAAAGACTGAAGTGGCCACTTCCTGTAGCTAGGTAGGACTTCCAGTGGAGGGAGGGGGATATCTACCTACCCACAAAATCTTCTACTCAAAATTTGTCCTGCTATACAAGTTATACAGGGATAAAGATGGAGCAGAAACTGAGGGAATGACCAACCAATGACTGCCCCAATTTGAGTCCCATCGCATGTGAGGTAGCCAACCCCTGGCACTATTAATAGTCTTCTGCCCTGCTATGCATGCAGACAGGAATCTAGCATATCTGTCTTTTGAGGAGCTTCATCCCACAGAGGATAGAAACAGATGCAGAGACCCACAGTCAGACATCAGGCAGAACTTGCGGAGTCTCGTAGAAGAGTGGGGAATAGAAATAAGCAAGACAGAGGAGTCAAGGATTCCACAAGAAGACCTACAGAGTTAACCAATGTGGGCCCATGTAGGCTCTCAGACACTGAATCACCAACCAAAGAGCATACAGGGGCTGGAACTAGCATACACATTTGAAGCAAATGTGCAACTCTATATTCATGTGGATTCCCTAACAATTGGAGCAGGGGCTGTTGGTGAGTCTGTTGCTTGCTATTGGATCTACTTCCCCTAACTGAACTGCCTGAATGGGTCTTAGTGGGAGAGGATGTGCTTACTCCTGGTGGGAATAGATGTCCCAGGTTGAAGTAATATCCAAGGCAGCCTTCCACTTCTCTGAGAAGAAGTCGAGGGTTAAGTGGGGTAGGGATTTGTAAAGGTGGGACTGGGAGGAGATGAGGCAGGGGCTGTGATTGGGCTATAAAGTGAACAAATAAAAATATATAACAAAGAAAAATATATTTGAAAAAAACTTGATATTTTAGTAATAAATTTTTAAATTAAGTATGAACCATTCTAGTTTTAAAATCTCAGTAATTTTTGTTTTCTATAAGTCAGTATACAACTTGATAAGATTTTGGCCTTTAGAGTAGGTCTGAAGTTGACAAAATTATGAAATACTTGTTGAATAGCTAATAAGTAGGTGTAATAATAGCAAATTTTGACAAGATCAGAATTGATGTCAGGTCAACCTGACTCACAAAATATTGGTATTTGCAGGAACAAGAAATTGAGAAATGTTCTATAATTAATTATATCCTTTAGAAAGTTTGTTATATAAGAAGACAGTGCATTTTCTACTCATTGAATGAGACCAAATATAAACATCAATTATGTGATAGCCATGATCCTAATTTCACATCTAGGCTACAATAAACCAATGGATAAAATATGAACTGAATATTAAATGTATCCTATATGTTTTATAGAAGAAATTTTTTGTGAATTATACTTTTATTTTGTTAATTACAATTTTTATGACACTAAAAACTGATTTTGAGGAAATATGTATTATAGGGTATCTGTGAATATAGGTACATGTGCATGTATGTTTGTGTTTGCTATTAAAATGTAGAATAAAGAATAATGAGATAACATCTGAAAATCCTCTAGCGAAGTTACACAATCATTAGATGAACTGTTATTTTAGACTTTCTGTAAAATATACTTAGAAAAGGCTAAAAATCAATTTTGTCTTGAAATATCCACTGAACGAAATTTGTTAAAATATAAATACAACATATGAATTCACAATGAATGAAGTAGCATGCACAGGACCTGCATATGTCTTCATTAGTTCCCCTGTGTCTATATTTTGGCTTCCAGTTTAGCACTTTTATGTGATTCCTGAGTACGTAATAAGTGAAATCCTGATTCTTTGCCTTTTCTTCGGCTGTTTTTTTTTCTGTTGGTTTGTCTTGACCAAATTTGATGTGGTACTCTTTGTTTTACCTTATTATATTTTATTTCATTATATGTAAAAATGAATGAATGAATGAATGAATGAATGAATGAATGATGAAAACCTAGCCAGTAGGATAAAGGTTATCATAGACTATAGGACAGGTCTCATGTTTAGGAGTAACCTGTTCAGCATGTAATGGACTCTTCAGCTGTTTTGTTTACTTTCTATTTGGCTTGTTTTGTTTTATTTATTACTTTTGCGTTTGTTTTGGGGGCATGTTTTTTCCTAAGTTTTGAATATTTTGTTTTATTGTGTTTTGGGTTTTGTTTTTAGAAAGAACTTAATGTTGGGTGGGTATTGAAAAGAAGAGGATATGGAAGGAATTAGGGGAGGAGACTAATCAAATTAAATATATTTATAATTAAGAATGTTTTAGACAAAATATAACAAAACTAAAATTATAACAAAAATAATATAAATAAAATATGAGGACAAAAATATAGCAGATTTAGGAGTTAATGTTATAATTCTAATGTGGGATTAATTAAAAATCTGGGAAGAGAATAATTTAAAGTAATAGATGGATAGAAATCACTAAATCATCAAATACAGAAATAAATTCTCAAGAGCATGAAAACTTTAGCATTTGAAGACTGGATCCAATACACAGGCAGACAATTTTGCTAAAAATCAATGGCAAGGGAAATTTTATGCACATTCTCTGATGGGGGAGAAAAGCATAGAAATCAAACATTCATCAAACCTACAGCAACAGGGTCCCAGGACTAATGACTGCAAAAAATGCATTTGTAGTAAGTTTAGAATGACAAAATATAACTGCGAAGTGGAAAGGAATACAACCCAGTAATCCACACCACCACTCACTCATGGGAGTAATAGAAAGTTATTTGAAGAATGTAAATGTTTCTGAGAATTTAATACCTTTGAACATAAATACAGAAATAAAGATTTTAATCCAGAGGTTGGTAAAATATGGCCTGTTGATTCAAAGTATTATTGGGTTTTGTCCATAAACTTTATTAAATCATAGCCATCATCATTTGTTGTCAAATGTACACTTTCAAAATAAAAACTATAAATTTGAGTAGCTATGATTGTAACCACTAGGCTCACAAGCGCTAAAATATTTAGTATATGTTCCAATACAAAGGTGCTTTCTGGCTCCCAATGTAAATAAATAAAAAGAAAATATCAGTGTATGTGTGTGGGGGGGGATAAAACAGATATAAAAATGTTATCAAAACACAGAAAGAATGGATGAAAATGTTTCTCTTATTATGAGGATTTGCATTTCTTGTAGAGAAGATTGTTACTTAGTTGCACAAACCCTCAATGGGCAACTCACCACCACTTGTGACTCCAGTTCCATGGGATACACAACCCTCTTCTGGACTCTACAAGTAACCATATCTAGGTGCACATACTGACTAAATGCACGCACACACACATACACACACACACACACACACATGCACGCACACACACACACACACAAAATATAAATATAATCTTACAAAAAGAAAATATTATACAAGTATGCATCTCCACATATATACATTTGCTTGTGCACTTAATTGTAATATTCTTTTCAATATTAGTCCTACTTTATGTTTGCAAAAATTTAATCTTTTGGGATAATTCTTGCATAATTATTCATAATATCTTATTTATATATTATTATCTGATAAGGAATGAATACGGCTATACACTTTTCTGCCTTTGTGTGAACTAATAAAAGATACACAGCAGGAAAGCACTGATAGATTTTGCAAGAAATTAGCTACTAGTCATTTTTCATCACTTTATATATGTAATGATTTATTGACTTAATAATTAATTGAAACTTTTTCATTATATGTATTGTTAGTATTTTTACTAGCTAAGGTTTGAAATGTGTTCATGTGACAATTTAGTTAAAATTGTAGTGACTGAAACTAATAACTGCCATTGAGACCTGTGGAAGTTACTAGTGTGAGACTGAAATAATTAAATCAACAAAGCAGAGTTGTTGTCATTGAAAATGAAAAACTGTCTAGTACTTGTGAGAAAGTGTGTATGCTTGTAGAAAAGGTCATATGCTACAATGTAACAAAGACTTCATTTTATTAAATTGGAGTTTATTTTTAGATATTGGTTTTCAGTATCAACAGTAACTGAAATAGATAATTATAACCAAATTTTCATATATGAATGAAATGAAAATAACTGTTACTGCTATCAAGGTAATTATTACTTGGTCCAGAGCTATCTATGGTTCATACATCTATAAAGCTTCACAACTTTGCTCAAACTTATTTCAAGTGAGTATTTCCCTGCAACTACATGTAAGTGAAAGCATATCTTAGTTCAAACTATTAAACAAAGAACTACAGACTTCACCTATAAAAATGAATCTATTTCTAATAAAACCAGGAGCCAAAAATCGCAAAATCAGGCTCACTGCATGCCAGGATTCCATCAGTACTTCTAGTATAGTTTGTGAATTAGTGGCTTCCTGTGTCTTCACATGGGAGAATGTGAGTGAGCATTTTATGGTCTCTATTAGATAAGAATTAATCTTATCATAATGGTCTGTATCTCAGGATATAATAGTATTTAAAATGGAAAAATTTCTAAAAGTACTAAGAATTTTGGGTACATAGTGTTCTCAGGAATTAAATGCATGAATAAAGTCAAGTATCAGTTTGAAAAAGTCAGAATGTCTTCCGGTGATTTAAATAATCTAATATAAACAAAAGAATTACATAGTTTTAGGCTCTTGTTAGATACTAAATATACTCAGTTCAATCCATGTCTTTTTGTTTTCCTCCCTTTCTTAGCAATGATTAGTTTGACATAGTACATGAAAAGCAAACTTTCTATTCCTTAAGGTTAGAAGAAGTATCCTTATAGAACCTCAAGTACATTTTAGAAAATGACCAAATCTGTTAGTGAAATTTCATGTATACTGGTGTATGGAAATTTGGTGACACTTTTTAATTAAGACCCTTCTCTGTCCAGACTTTAATTTAATATGCATATATCCACCAAGAGTTTATATAACTCTTCCGTCCTAGATGCAATGAATTGATGCCCTGAATATGAAACCACAATTCATTCATATCAGAAGAAGAAATGAAGATTCACCATCATGTAATGATTTTTGTAAATCAAAAAATGAAAGATGCTTGGGTTTTTCACAGTGTTCAATACTAAAAGAGTAGAGCACAAATGATATATAGATAAATAAATCTATAAAGAAATATTTATCACTGGGGAATTTATTTACCATAAGGTTCTTTGGAAAATAATATATTTTAGTAAAATTTTGTCCACACTATTTAACATAGTTTTCATCACTAGTTAAAATATTTATTTTGATGTCTACGATTTTTAAAAATCTACCAAAAGAAGCAAATTCATATGGCACAAATTCTATTCAGCATACATTAAGATATTTTCTTCATTTGTGTAATAGAGACTTTGAATCTATGAGATAATCCTCTCACTACAAATTCTATATATCTCTAAGGCCAAAGTTTACAATTTTAACCTTAACATTGTTTAATTTATTTTTTCATTTTCCCCTCATATTGAAAATAGACTCTTATTACTCAGCTATTAAAAACAGGAACAACATAAAATTTGCAGTCAAATGGATAGAACTAAAAAATATCATCCTGCGTGAGATAACACAGACCCAAAAGGGCATACTTGGTATGTACTCATTGATTTGTGGATATCAGTCATAAATTTCATAATACTATGATACAACTCACAGACCATATGAAGCTTAACAAGAAGAAAGGCCCACATGTAGATGTTTCAATCCCACTTAGAGGGGGGAATGAATTAATCACAGAAGGCAGAGGAAAGGAGGAAGGGACCTGGATTGGAGAGGAGTGGGAGGGGAAAGGGGGACAGGATCAGATATGGGGGAGAGAGAAGCTTAGAGGGCTAGAAGAATGACTGGAAATATGCATCAGTGTGGGCTGGGGGATGGGAAGAACCTCTAGAAAGTCTCAGAGACCTGGGATGTGAGAGGCTCTCAGGACCCAATGGGGATGACCTTAGATGAAATGTTCAACAGTGGGAAGTTGAAACCTGAAGAGATTACCTCCAGTAGCTAGACAGGGCCCCCAGTGGAGTGATGTCGACAGCAACTCATCTCAATATTTTTGACCCATAGTTGTTCCTGTCTAAAAGACATACAAGGACAAAAATGGCTCAGAGACTGAAGGAAAGGCCATCCAGAAACTTCCTCAACTTGGGATCCATTCAATGCTCAGGCAACAAACCCTGGTACTATCTATTACTGATGTTATGTTGTGTTTGCAGAGAATAGCCTGGCATGGCTGTCCTCTGAGAGGCTCTACCAGCATCTGACTGAGACAATGCAGATACTCACAGCAAACTATTGGGCAAAGGTCAGAGACTGCTATGGAAGAGTTAGGGGAAGGGCTGAAGGAGCTGAAGGGTATTGTGACCCCATAGGAAGGACAACAGTATCAACTAACCTGGACCACTCAGAGCTCCCAGGGACTAAGCCACCAAGGAAAGAGCATACATGGGATGGTCCATGGCCCCAGGTACATATATAGCAGAGGTCTGCCTTGTTTGGACTTAGTGGGAGGGAATGCACCTAATCCTGTAAAAACCTGATGATTCAGGGAAGGGGGATGAAGGGAGGCTGAAGTGAGAATGTGGGAGTGGAAGGGGAAGCACATTTGTAGAGGTGAAGGGGCCTTCTTTGGGTGAGGAATGGGGTAAGGGGCTCCTGTAAATAAATAAAATAATTTATAAAAAAATTTACAAAAAGAAAGAAAGTTGATTCTTTTCTCAAACAAAATATCTAGACTATAGTTCCCCTTCCTCCATTTCTCCCCATTTACTGTCCCTTCTGATTCTCATTAGAAAAGAACAGGATTATAAGAGATAACAACCAAACATAACCAAATAAAATATAATATGATGAAGCAAAATATGTGAAAACTATTATATATGATTTGGACATGGCTACCTAACAGGAGAAAGGGAGTCCCAAGAGCAAGAACAAGAGACAAAGACTGCTCAATGCCAGTCAGGAATCCAATAAAAATACTAAGCTTACACACACACACACACACGAAGGACCCATGTAGGCACTGTGTTTACTTCAGTCTCTCTGACCTCATGTGCATCTTGCTTAGTTAATTTAGAGGGCATTGTTCTCTTGGTGTTCCCTATCTCCTCTGAATTATAGTCACCCTGGGGTTCCCTGAGCACTGAGTAGATGGATTTTATGGTGACCTCCCATTTAGACTCTCTCCAAATACTGTTTGTCTGTAAGTCTCTGGTTCTGTTACCATCTGCTGCCCGAGGAACATTCTCTGATATCTGGATAAGTTACTGCTTGATGAGTATAGAAGAATATGTTGTTTCTAGTAGTATTTGATTTTGCCCTAGGTCTCAGGGCTATCTGGTAGTGTATGATTTTGGTTAAGGTAGTAGTGTCAGGCATGGGTTCCTTCTCCTTGAATGTGGCTTAAATCCAATCAGTCATTGGTTCAATAATCTCACAAGTTTTGTGCCACCATTTCCTTAGAATATTATACAGTCAGGACATGTTTTAAGTAAAATATTTTGTGGCTGTTTTGGTTTTCACATTTCTCTTTTGGTAGCCACTGTAGTACCTTACCGCACTTAAAGACACTAGACTGTAGGAGTGAAGGCTTCATGTAAGTTCCAGCTCTACTTCTCCATTATCAATAAGTTGTATAGGTGTTGTCTTCACCAATAAGACCTTCATAGATTCTAGGCAGTCTCTCCTGCACTAGGCTTCCATACCACTCCCCCAAAGTCCCCTAATTCCAGCCATTTCTGATAATAATCTCTCACCCTACCTTTTCTCAACTCCTACTGGATACCCAACCCCACAACTGAAACTGGCAATAGTCTCCCCATAAAATCTATTGTTTCCTCTATCCAGGGAGATCCATAAGTTCCCAATCACCCGCACCACTTACCAATCTTCTTTATCTAACAGCTCTACAATCTGTGTCTACAGATTGTAGTTTAATTATCATTGATTTATTAGCTAATATCCACTTATAATTGAATACACACCATATTTATCCTTCTGCATCTGGTTTACCTCATTCAGGATGAAATTTTTTTGCAGTTTTGTCCATTTGCCTGCAAATTTCATGATGTAATTTGACAGCTGAATAATACTCTATTGTGTAAATGTATATTGAGGAAAATTTGGGTTGTTTCCACCTTCTGGCTATTATGAATAGAACAGCAATAACATGGTTGAGCAAGTGTACATGTGGTAGGATCGAGTATCCTTTGGGTATATGTGCAAGATTGGTATAACTTGATATTGAGGTAGATTGATTTCCAGTTTTTTTGAGGAACCATCATGTTTTCTTTACTTAATGTATAAGTTTGTCCTCCCACCAGATCCGTGCAAGCATGAGTTGTAACTTGAATTATTGATTTTAACTATTCTGGCAGATGTAAGATGGACTCTCAAAGTAGGTTTGATATGCATTTCTCTGATGGCTAAGAATCTTTCGAATTTCTTATTAGAAATATTAAGTGGCCCTCAAATTGCTATCAGGAACCTCCTAGAACTGATAAACACTTTCAGCAAAGTAGCTGGATACTAGATTAACTTCATAAAATCAGTAGTCCTTTTTTATTATAAATTACAAATGCATTGAGGTAGAAATTATAGAAATAACACTTGTCACAATAGCTTTAAATAATATAAAATATCTTGAGAAAACTTGAACCAAGCAAGTGAAGGACTTGTACAAAAAAATTCAAGTTTTGTAGAAAGAAACTGAGGAAGACATCAGAAGATGGAAATACATACAATGCTCGTGAATCAGTAGGATTAACATAGTAAAAATTTTCATCTTACCAAAAACAGTTTACGGATGCGATGCAATCCTCATAAAAATTCTAACACAATTATTTTTTTGAATATATTTTTTTAATTTATTCTTTCATACATTACATCTAAACCAATTTCTCCTCCCTCTCTACACTCCTCACCTACTCCATCTCCTCCATCCTCTTCATTTCCCTCCACTATTCCTCCATTTCCTTTCAGAAGAGGGCATGTCTCCCTGAGATATAAACCAAACATAGTAGATCCAGTTACAAAAAGATTAGACACCTCCCCTTATATTAAGGCTAGACTACACAACCCAGTAGGAGTACAAACATCAAAGATGTTAAAAGAAAACAGATCAATCAATAAGCCTTATCTAGGACACTGGGAAATGGGACAGAGCTGGTCAGAAGAGTGAATAGTGCAGCTGACATGTAAAACAATGTGAGTATTTTCAATAAGGCTAAAATTCAAGCTACCATATTATATAATATGTAGGCTTATATACCCAGGAGAATGTAAAGTACAAATCTACATAAAAATTACACAAATATTTAGTGCAGCATCTTTAAAGCTATAATCTAGAAAGTGAAATTAAGCACAAATTTACTCAAATTAATTATAATAATAACAAAAATGATATCTGTTTAACATCGTAAACCTTACAGGTGTTAAACAATAATAATAATGTGTCTTGTTATATATTCTGTTTGTTTACTTAATCACTAAAGATGTTCAACATCTTTTCATGCTCTACTGGGCATGTTTTTTATACACCTTTGAAGAAATGTCTATTTAGAGTGCATACATCCATATTTAATTTGGTGATCTTTATATAATTGATTTACTGGTATTCTTCATATTCTGGATAGTAATACATCATGAAATATGTGAAATGCAAATGTTTTACTCAATTATGTAAGATAGATTTATCTTTCTCACTAAAGTCATTGGAAATATCAATGCTTTTAATTTTTGTGTCTTTCCATGCATGTATATGAATATTGTGCATGGAGTCATGTAAGTTTGACTTTAATATACAAACACATTTACTGGTTATTTCAGTACTAGGTTCCATACTGAAGAACTTTTCTTTGATTTTGAGACAATATCTCTTCATTATGTAGGTGTGGCTGATATTGAATTGAAATCCTACTTCCTCTGTTTCCCCAATCTGTCATTATATGTGTATGCTGCTACAACTTATAACAAACTAATGTAATTACTGTCTAATAAACGATCATGGAATACATGCAAACACCCTTACACGTGGACACACTCATATATTATATATAAATCATTTTCTTCAATCCTTATCTCTAACTTATAAGTTTATTATCCATTTAGATTTTTTGTATACTGTGTGAGACAGAAATCCAATTACATTATTGTGCTGTTCCATTTGAGATACTAAAAAACTGTGAATTAGCCCATTTTAAAACTCTTACCACCTGTGTATATGGTTAACCATACACCAAACAACTCTTAAAACCACTCTGGGCTCTGATATAAACTTCTGCTTAGTTAACAGTGACTAGTTCGCTTTCATAAATGATTGCCACTGTGTGGCAAGGAAGTCAACATGGGCTTGGGCTATGTGCCCGAATGCTGAGCAACTAAGGCTAAATAATCACATTGGTTCAATTTATTTTCATATTCCTTAAGGCAAATTCTAAATAGGTAAAATTATACTATTAAGATGTTATCACTAACAAAAGGTCTATAACCCCAAATTTTTGTTCAGTAGTATATGACATTTATATAACTAATGAGACTTGCAATCTGAATTAACAGAAGAATAATTTTAAATACTATTTCTTTTATTTTTGAAATTATAATAAAATGGATCATTCCTCTCTATTCCATTTCCTACCTCCAGAATCTGTGTTTAACTTATTCTTGTTCTTTTTCACCTTCATGGCCTCTGTTTTTATTAATTGTTAATTGCATGCATCTGTTTATGTGTATATAGATATATATTCCTAAATACAACCTACTTGATCTGTAAATATTACTTGTTTGTAGTAGTGATCACAATTTTACTTTTCCAATATTATATAGTTACTGAATTCTAACATTATATAAAGTATTTTGTCATTATTGTTCAAAGTTCTGAATATATTTGTAAAAACATAAATACAAATAGCATTCATTTCAAATAAAATATGAAAAAAATCACATCTACAGTTTGCCTCTAGCACAAATAAGTGCACGCTCAAATATTATACTAAATGTTATGCTAGCATATACAGCACTGGAAACAGAGGAAAAGATTGAAAAAATACCAATTTTATGCATATACAAATAGTTGAGAAATTCAGGCTTCATTTGCTACAGAAGAATATGTCTATAACGTGTCAAAATTCTAAATATCTTTATGGTAGACTTTTGTGAATAAGAACATGACAATTTTCAAAGGATCAAAGAATATATGACAAAAAGAAATGGAATTTATTAATTTATTCAAAGGCAATGGAATCAATAGTAATGGCAAAAGTTAGGGTGATTAATCTGCAAAGAAAGCATCACCATATTATGCTTTCAAGATTTAAGTTAGGACATTAGGGGAAAACAAAGATGGGATATGGTTTACAGCAATTTTCAGCATATAAAGATATCAATCAGATGGAAGATGTGTCACTAATGTGTCCAACAACAGATTTTCTATTCTATAAAACCCCCAAATTTCTGATAATGGACAGAAGGACACACTGAATTGGATGAAATGTGACATTAGTTGCAGTTAAAGAAATATTTTAAGTTTCCTTTTTTTAAATTTTATATTGTTTACTTTGTTTATTTACATTTCAAATATTATCCCCTTTACTGGTTTCCTCTCTGAAAACCCCCAACCCTCTCTCCCTTGCTCCAAAAGGATATTCCCACACCTACCTGCCCACTCCTGCCTCACCAACCTAGGATTCTCCTACCCTGGGGCATCAAGCCTTCACAGATCCAAGGGCCTCCACTTCCTTTGATGTCAGACAAGGCCATCCTCTGCTACATATACAGCTGGAGCCATGGGTCCCTCCATATGTACCATTTCCTTGGTGGTTAAGTCCCTGAGAGCTCTGGGGGTCTGGATGGTTGACACTGTTGTTCTTCCTATGGAATTGCAAACTCCTTCAGCTCCTACAGTCCTTCCCCTATCTCTTCCACTGGGGTCCCTATGCTCAGTCTGATGGTCGGCTGAGAGCATCCACGTCTGTATTGGTCAGGTTCTGACAGAGCCTCTTAGGGGACAGCCATATCAGGCTTCTGTCAGCAAGTGCTTCTTGGCATCAGCAATAGTGTCTGGGTTTGGTGGCTGCATATGGGATGGATTCCCAGATGCTGCAGTCTCTGCTCCACTCTTTGTCCCTGTATTTCCTTTAGACAGAAGCTATTCTGGGTTAAAATTTTGAGAAGTGTGGGTGACCCCATCCCTCAATGGGGACTGTGCTTAACAACTAGGTATGGTCTCTGTAGGTTCTCTCTCCATTTGCCGGGTATTTCAGCTAATATAATCCCCATTGGGTCCTGGAAGTCTCTTGCTTTTCTGGCATCTGAGACTTTCTGTTGGCTACCATCAGGTCCCCATCCCCCATTGCTACACACCTCTGTTCAATTTCCTGACCCTCTGTATAACTTCCCGTCTCCTCCTACACCTGATACTGCCTCCCTTTTCCCCTCCCCCTCCTCTGTCCCTTCCAGGTCTCTCCCTCCCTCTAACTCCCATGATTATTTTGTTCCCCCTTCTATGTAGGACTGAGAAATCCACACTTTGGTCTTCTTTCTTCTTGACCTTCATAAGGTCTGTAAGTTGTATTATGGGTGTTCTGAGATTTTTACATAATAGGCAGTTATCGGTGAGAACAAAGCATGTGTGGTCTTTTGTGATTGTATTACCTCACTCAGGAGGATATTTTCTAGTTCCATCCAGTTGCCTAAGAGTTTCATGAAGTCATTGTTTTTAATGACTGAGTAGTGCTCCATTGTGCAAATGCACCACACTTTCTGTATCCAATCCTCTATTGAGGGACATCTGGGTTGTTTCCAGCTTCTGGCTACTATAAATAAGGTGCATGTTTTTTTGTTATATGTTGGAGCCTCTTTTGGGTATATGCTCAGGAGTGGTATAGCTGTGTCTTCAGGTAGTACTATGTCCAATATTCTGAGTAACTGCCAGACTGATTTCCAGAGTGACTGTATCAGCTTGCAATCCCACCGACAATGGAGGAGTGTTCTTCTTTCTCCACATCCTCACCAGCATCTGTTGTCACCTGAGTTTTTGATCTTAGCCATTCTGTCTAGTGTGAGGTGGAATCCAGTGGTAGTTTTGATTTACATTTCTCTAAAGACTAAGAATGTTGAACATTTCTTAAGGTGCTTCTCATCCATAAGAAATTTCTTAGTTGAGAATTCTCTTTTTAGCTCTGTACCCTATTTTTAATAGGGTTATTTGGTTCTCTTGAGTCTAATTTCTTCTGTTTGTTGTACATTTTGGATATTAGTCCTCTATTGGATGTAGGGTTGGTAAACATCTTTTCCCAAACTGTGGGTTTCTGTTTTGCCCTATTGACAGTATCCTTTGCCTTACAGAATCTTTTGACTTCTATGAGGTCGAATTTGTTGATTGTTGATTTTAGGCATAAGCCATTGGTGTTCTGTTCAGAAAAGTTTCCCCTGTGCCCATGCATTCGAGGATCTTCCCCACTTTCTCTTCTATTAGATTCACTGTATCTGGCTTTATGTGGAGGTTCTTGATACACTTGGACTTCAGCTTTGATCAATGAGATAAGAGTGGGTCAATTTACATTCTTCTACAAGCTGACCTCCAGTTGAACCAGCACCATTTGTTGAATATGCTGTCTTTTTTGCCACTGGATGGTTTTAGGTACTTAGTCAAAGATCAAGTGGTGTGTGGGTTCATTTCTGGGTCTTCAATTCTACTCTATTGATCTTCCTGCCTGTCTCTGTACCAATACCATGCAGTTTTTATCACTATTGCTCTGTAGTAGAGCTTGAGGTCAGGGATGGTGATTTCCCCAGAAGTTCTCATATTGTTAAGAATATTTTTTTGCTATCCTGGGATTTGTGTTGTTCCAAATGAATTTGAGAATTGCTCTTTCTGTCTTTGTGAAGAATTGAGTTGGAATTTTGATGGAGATTGCATGGAATCTGTAGATTGCTTTTGGTAAGAAAGCCATTTTTACTATTTTATTCTTGCAGATCCATGAGCACGGGAGATCTTCTGAGTTCTTCTTCAGTTTCTTTCTTCAGAGACTTGAAGTTCTTATTTTATAGATCTTTCACTTGCTTGGTTAGAGTCACACCAAGATGTGGAAAAGTTTTCTCACAAGATAATTCACAGAACTGTAGCTGTGTGTGAAAGTTACTTTGAGAATACATAATATTTGACTGGATGCAGACATTTATACTTTGGCTTCAATGTTTAATTTCTTGAATTGGTAAAATAGTCTCCTAATTGAAGACAAAATTCATTGATTTTAAGATTGCTACTTCCTTCAGTAGCATTTATAATGAAGAGGGTGTTGTATAATGTAAAAACATGGTCTTTCTCAGTGGTCTTAGAAAAGACTTCTAACTCCAATTCTGTTTCCTTTAAAATTAGTTGTAAACAAAGCTTGTAAGCCTGATTTAGTTGTGAAAAACAGGTTTCTCTATTTGATTACCAAGATGAATGCAACAAGAAGTTTGAAACAGTTGAATATATACTCAGTTGAATGTCAACAAGTCACCAGAGAACTTTTATAAGAATTTTTAGTAATATCTTATTGTGGCAAAAGACATATTATAAATAATTTGAAATGACCAACACTGTGCATCTCAAATCATATATATTCACATTTTTATCCTCTGTCTTATTATTACTATTATCATTCAGTGCACTCCTTGAAACCAAATTATGAGTAAGTAAGTGGTCTTATTAATAATACCTATTTTATAAATACATGAATTGAGGTATTCATTATATATATATATATATATATATATATATATATATATATACACACACACACACAAAATATTGTAGATTTTTACCTGTAAACTTTAGATATTTCTGAAATATATATATATATATATATATATATATATATATATATATATATCAGTTATATTATTTTTATTCCATTACTGTATCAATGAAGTTATGTGGTATCTACTGTGAAGCAATAGGGAAAACAAAGGCCATGTAGAAGATATAACAATGGTTACCCTATGATCTCTATATATTGAAGATATTAACTTTAAACTTTAGACCTACTGATTACACATCTTAGAAATTATGACAATGGACCACAATGATGTCTACATTCAGCTTCTTAGAAGTTATGAGTGCATTTGGATATATGGCAAATTTTTATAATTAAGTTATAAATTCAATGAAATTTATTAATCTACTAAGGCCCATATCTTACATATGACCTAAAATATTATAACAAATTTGTGTTACTTTAAAACAAAACTTGATTTACCAATACTTAAAATTCTGTAATCTGTCCATGAAGAGGTTCTTATTTATATCCAAATATTTGTGTGGTCATCTAAGAGAATAGTTAAATTTGGAGAACTGAGACTCAAATGTTTATATACACCTTATCTTATCTACTACAGTACACATACCAAATTTCATGTACCATTCATTCTGTTACTTATGAAATATGTTGTATCATAAAACTGTATCCATTTATGAAACAGCCAAAAACTGCAATGATTCGTTTGATTTGGCAATTCTAGAACTCTGCATATGTCAAAATAAATAAAAATCAGTACAGTACAATGAAACTTGCACATTCACATTTACTACAGCATGTTCTAATGATAAAATAATCAAGCTAGGTATTCATCAAATTATGAGTGGATAAGCAATATGTACATATATGCACAACGTTGTGTTACTGAGACACAATGAAGAATGAAGTTCTGTGACTTATAGCAAAAGCAAAATGAGCTGTAAAAGAGAACATAATATTAAAAAATATATACCAGACTTAGAAAGATAAGAGCTACATTTCTTTTATATGTGAATGTTTATAAAAAGTAGCCTACTTTAGCATAAGAGTGATTATCAGAAGATGGAATGTTGAGGTGAAGTGGTTTATCGTTAACAGAGGGCTGGATTACATAACTGAATGGACATATAGTAACATCACATTAGCCCACTAAATATGAACAATGAATATATCCTCATTGAAATCTATTATGACATTTCCAGAAAATGAAAAACTAAAGTGTCAGAATCTCAGCATTTGTAGAATATGAAAATTAAAAGTCCAATTAACACAACTCTTCTTAGTTACCATATATCAGATCCAATGATCTGCTTCTTGTCAATCTCTATATTTTTTTAAGAAACTGTTCTGTTTTCCTGAAAACTCATCGTGCCAATTTGTAATTTTCTGTTTTATCAAACAAGAAGATCAATATATACATCATTGCTAGTCTATGTTATCTACATTGGCAAGGATTTGCTTTCTTTTTTTAGCATCATTTTCCCATGCTAATTCCTTGGCTATCATATTTCAATTATCACATTTATTGAAATATAATACTAGCTTAAAGGCTTTCAAAACTATAAGTGATAGATCTTTGACTTCAAGAAGCTTATAGCTTTATCAAGTTTTAATTAACCACACTTGGCAGTAAGGACAATATATCTAAAATTACCACTTAAATTTCTAAATAATTTAGGCCTTCAAAGAGTTAAGAAATTATGTGACAAAAATCAGATGTGATGTAGTAGAGAATGTCCTTGTATGACACCAATGGGAGGGGAGGCCCTTAGTCCTGCGGTGGTTTGATGCCCTAGCATAGGGGAATACTCTTGTGAATCATCAAAGAAACATCTTTTTTTCAGTAGATTTAATCACTTAAAAAAGCCACAACTTGCTGTTCCTTGGAAGGTTTGGCCAGCAACCAACCAATGCAGATGTAGATGCTTGTAGCCAACCATCAGACTGAATTCAGAGACTCTGATGGAGAAGCAGGCTGAAAGACTGGAGGAGTGGGGATTGGGGAGGATTGCAATCCCATAGGAAGAACAACATAGCCTGGCTAGACTACCCAGTGCTCCCAGGGACTAGACCACCAACTAAAGAGTGTACAGGGAAGAGGATCAACGACTCAAGATCCATATATAGCAGAAGATGGCCTTGTCTTACATCAATGGGAGTGTAAGCCTTTCGTCCTGTAGAGGTTTGATGTCCCAGCATAGGGGGATGCTGGAGCGATAGAGTGGGAGAGGGTGGGTGGGTGTAGGAGCACCCTCATAGAGGTAAAGGGGAGGGAGGAGAGGTCAGATGTGGGATTGAGGGGGTTGTAGAGTGGTAACCGGAAAGTGAGAAATCATTTGAGATGAAAAACAAATGGAATGATTAATAAAATAAATTATTAGATTTAAAAAATTGAAAATCAAATGTGACCAAACTTGTGTTTGTGTAGCAAATAATTGAAACTATACTGTAGCCCTTAATTAAGGCGTGAGCTTCCCTTGGCAAGAAAAATAAATGTCTCTTTACCTGTGAGAGCAGCAACCAAACCCCAAGCAAATGATTCTACCAAATCTAGCTTAATGAACCAACGGATTTAATTAGAATTGATTACAGGAGTACAGATTAGGGATTATTTACTGGCATATGGAAAACATTTGAAAATTCACACTAAAGAAGAAAATTTTCTTCTTTGTCAACCATTAACTGCATATGAATACTCAGGGAGGGTTGGGGTGGGGTCTGATAAGATCCTACTGCATAGTAACTGCTAATCACCTATCGGTCCTGAAGGAGGGTCAAGACAGCAGGATCCCCTTTCTGGAACTACTATAAACTGCTTGAATGTCTCAGTGAAGGGTGCTCTTTAAAAGGCCCATTTCCCTTTATAATCCATAATTGGCCAACCTGGAAGTAACCACAGAAAATACTTTCTAGAAGTAACCACAGCTGCAACTGCCATGTAGTACTCAGAGAACAGCATTTGCAACAATTATGATAGGCACAAAAATTTTTCAGGGTGATTATAACTCTATGAAAACTCAATGTAAGTGTGGAACTAATATCAGAAGACAGAATGGAAAGGATAGAAGAGTTTTTTCTTTTGAAATTTCTGTACTTGTTTTCTGAAGCTTACCTTTTCATGCTGCCAGCATGATGCATTCACAAAGTATAATTATCAAAATGGCAATGTCAAAAATCAACAAAGAGAAAGAAAAAGCTTGTCTTGCCTGTCTTAATATCCCCTAGAGTGAACATAGACTATTCAACTGAGTACTCAACTTCATGACATTTTCTTATATACATATAATGTACTTTGATCATATTCATCCCCAATGAGCTATTGTAACTTCCCCTGCTTTTTCTCTTTCACATATCTTAATTTGAATATTTCCCTCCCTACAAAAAATTAGCAATATTAGCATAAATGAAAGTATTTTATCAGGACCTCTTGACAAAAATCATGATTCTGGAATTGTGTTTTTACTTTCTCGTGATACTTCAGTTCATTTTCTACCTTTTTTTCTGGATGAATTTGTAAACTATAATTATATTAGTCTTGAGGTTAGGTTATACTTCATTGTACATTTCTTTATAGTATGTAAAACAGTGCTATTTCTGGTCATGCTTAACCCTGAGAAACTCCATTTTACAAGCAGATGTTGATTCCATTTTGTGGACAGAGGATTATTGGGCTTCAGAGTAAAAAAAGAAGCATCATATGTAGCAAGGCTGATAAATGACTCATTATTGTTAATGAAGAAGGTACCAAAAGAGCAACATCTGAATGGGAGTTCAGAATATAGCAGGAAGTGAATAAATAAAAATTGTATCATGGAAACCAGTACAAAGAACTTATTGGATACACTAGGTTGGGCAAAACTATAACTCTGTCACTTAGACACTATAAAATGGTGAACACCTAGTAGTGCTATGCCAATCACCTCATAGTGGGCACCACGTGAAACTCTGTGCTTCTATTAAAAATATAGGATGTGCAACCTATTTTCTGTGGTACCCTTACTGGTTAGCCTCTGTTGTAGGTGCAGACTACACAAGCCTGTCTAGAACTAAACCTATGACCTCCTACACAGATATAGATCTTGAGCAAACTACAATGTTAAACTCAAACTTCATCTTCCTAAGAACTGATTTCTAAAGTAGCTGCTTCCTTGAGGTTACTACTCTGAATTCCTTATAAATATAGACAATACATTTTCTCACCCCACTACAGAAACATCTTTTCAATATTATTTTTAAATTTTAGAACAATTTCATATCTGTTTACCTCTTGAACTCTTTTGTAAAATGGCATAATTCATCCTGTAAATTGCATGTGTGTGTGTGTGTGTGTGTGTGTGTGTGTGTGTGTGTGTGTATGTGTGTGTGTATGTGTGTGTGTGTGTATGTGTTTGTGTAGGAAAAGCAGAAGAGCCCTCCCTCCAGGGCAGTGTTCACTTCTGAATAAACTTCAGTAAACAGTGAGTGGGGTCCTATGCAGCCGCAAAGGCAACTTCCACATGAGGGCCAAATTGAAGCCTGCCTGAGAGCCTAGAGATTGTTGCCACAGACAATAGAAGCCAATTGAGAACCAGCACTTGGCAACATGCTTTTTTTGGACCAATGGGACAGAGGTGGAAGGTATAAAGGCTACTTCCTGAGAATTAATTAAACAGCTTACCTACTGTGTCCGTGATTCCTCTCCTTCTCACCCACAGCCACGAAGGGGTATGCTGGGCAGGAAAGATGACTCAGGCTCTCAGCATATATATATTAGCATATATATATAATATATAATACCATATATGTATTTCTGTGTTCTGTGTGACAAAGGAATTATGTTTAGTAATTAAGATTGAAATAAATTATCTTGCATTTGTCTCATCCAAATTACCATATTCACTTAGTTTATCTGAAAAAATTGCTGGTGTTAAAACAATAGATTATTATATATTTAGTTAACTAATAAATTCTGAAACTGTGGAATGATATAAACACATTAATGTATCTTGGATAGACTATACATGGCAGATATATTACAAAACAAATATCCTCATCATATCCAGAATAGCTTACAAAAACTAAAGTTGATTTTACACTTACAGACTATGTCTAAGCAATGAGTTAGATAAATCATTCTGATCCTGTGTCTCATTAATATGATTTTCATTCATGGATAATGCAATTTTCACTCAAATACCAGCTAATGACACAATCATAACTTTTGTCATTACTAGTCAAATGGGTGGAAGAAAATATTTAATTCCTTATATCAAGTTTAGTAAAAGGTTAAATCTTTACTGAATTGTCAGACTATGATTCCAGTTATGTGCCTTTGGCATATCAACTTATCAGATATGCCTGAGGTCAACAAAGTAGAGCTTGGGCTTATCTATACCTGTAATCCCTCCTTTAAACAGGATGCACATTCTGTATTCCTCTTGGACCACATGACTTTATTCCATCAAAAACATTTTAAACTTCTATATCCAACCTACTACCACTTCTTCTTCCCCACCCTGATCCACTTATAATAAACTCAGAACTGACAAAAGAATTACATATGTTCAGGTATCATTGTCGGAATAGCAGCAATATGAAAGATTTAGCCAGTATTTTTTCTGTAAAATCTATTAGTCCTATAAAATACCAATGAGAATTACCTAGATGGACTCGAGAACATAGAAATTAAAAGAACAATAAAAAAACCTCAAGGAATTCAAGGAATTGGAAATTCATATATATATATATATATATATATATATATATATATATGAATTTATGTATGTATGTGTGTGTGTGTGTTAAAACACAAAATACACTGGAAACACAAACAGTACTCATAAGTAGCACATATTGCAATAATAACATTTGATATCAATAGCTTCAACTTTCCAAATAAACTAAAGAAACAAAAATAGATCTGTCTTCTACCTACAAAAATTCTGTTTTAAAAACAGGCACTACTTTAGAGAGAAAGGATGAATAAAAAGTAATCTGATCAAATGGAATCAGGAAGCAAAATGGAATATCTATCCACATATCTCACAATAGACTTCAAATTAAAACTAATCAGAAGAGATAAAGAAGGACACTTTATTGTATTCAAGGGGAAATACTATCAAAAAGACATTACCAACATAAAATGTATACAAAAAATTGAAGAACATCAGATTTCATTAAAATATCTACTACTGGAATTTAAGACATGTATTAACAACAATCTTTTAATAGAAGGTGAGTGGCTTTAATACTCTACTTTCTGCAGAAAATAGGTTATCTATGTAAAAAATAAACCACCCAAACAATCAAACAAAAACATCAGAATTAATCAACAGCATAAAACATGAAATAGATTTAACAATATATACAGAATATTCTGTCCAAACCCAAAAGGATGAACATTCTACTCAATAGCACATGGAATCTTTTCTGAAACAAACCACACTCCAGAACACAAAAACACTCTAATAAATATTCAAACTTATGGTAGTTAGACAGCTCATTATGACAGGACATATGTTTCAAAGAAGATCTCAAGAATGACATTAAAAACAAAACAACCAAAAACCTTTTGGAACTAAATGAAAATGCAAAAATAATGCACCAAAATGTCTGGGACACTTTGTAAGTAGTTATATGAGGAAAATTTGTAACTTGACATTTGAAGAGTGGTATGGAATCCTAGTACATTGGAAACTTCCTGAAATATGTGAAGGAAATCTTTATGAAATCTCCAAATAATGTGGAGATGGAAACCACACTGGCCATCTCCTGTCACCAAACAATGCTTTCAGTACTGGGATTAAGTGTCTTTCAAATAAGTTGTTGGCTATGGGTCTCACCAAAATCCCTCCAAATCCAGGTTGGTGCCAAATGTTATCGAATAGTTCCTATTCACAAAATGACAGGTGTAACTCCATTTCTGATGTCAGCACTAACACATTCTACTGCACATGAAGTAGAGGTAGTGCTCACATGGGGCCTTCATCCTTGTGTTCTAGTCTCTGTAGTGTGGGAAGATACGCACAGGACACTAAGAGAGAAATGTCAACACTAACCCAACCACTGAACAATCTTTCCTGCCTGCAAAATATTCTAGAACAGATTTTAGTGCAAACATGATGGTGTAGAACTTGTGAAGTAATCAACCTATGTCTGCTTTGACTTAAGGCATACTCCACAAGAAAGAACCCATGACAGGCAATCATGGGTGACAAAGAACCAGAGGGCACCAGATAATACACAGACCTAGGATAAAACCAAATACTACTGGTCTACAAAAAAGAGTAACAATAAAATGAATCCTAATGATTCATACTTGATTCTACTATATGATCTACATACATGATTCTACTATATGATTCTACATACATGATTCTACTATACACATTGATCAGTGCCTTATTCAGTCATCATTAGAGAGCAGAAAGAAACAAATGCAGAGATCCACAACCAGACATCATGCAAAGAGAGGGACAGAAGGGGAGGGAGAGTGGGAGGGAGAGGGATAGATTCTTTGAACACATAGGCTCTGAATGGGATGTTTCCATTAAATCTCTCCTCTCAGAGCTTAGGGAAGAAAAGTCAGAAAGCTTGGAAGAGCCAAAGGGGATGGAGGACACCAGGAAATATACCCTCTGAAAATAACTAAGTGTGACTCACATGGACTCACAGACACTGAAGCAGGAAAAACAGGGCTAGGTCCAACATGGATATGTAACCAGTCCTATATATACATATATTATAGCTTTCAGGGGACTCTTGAGTTTCTGAATAAGTATGTCTCTGATTCTTGTGCCATCTTTTGGGTGTTTCCTTTTGTTGATTTGCCTTGTTGAACTAAGATGTGATGTTTTTTGTTTTATCTATTATATTTTATTTTGTTATGTTTTGTTGTTATCTCTTAGGAACCTGTTAATTTCTAATGAAAGATAGGAAGATAGAAAAATAGAAAGGATCTGGATGGGAAAGAAGGTGTGGAGAAATTGGGGAGTATAGGGAGGGGAACCTATAATCAGCTTATACTGTGTGAGAAAAAATCTATTCTCAATAAAAGGAAAAAACAGAAGGAACACAAACAAATGGCTTAATGATGCAAATCAAAAGACTGGGATGAAAAGGAGAAGCTTTTATTAGCTTTCAGAAAACTAATAAAAATAGAGGACACTAGAAATGAATAGATAATCATTAGAGCAGACATCAGAGAAATTCAGTATATTTTAAGGAATATTTTAAAAATCTGTATTCCATGAAGCTGCAAAATCTAAAAGACAATGGATGGTTTCTAGATTCAGTGAAACTACAAAAATTAAACCAACAAAATAAACATACTCATAGCAAAAGACAAGATTGTCATAGCAATAAAATCCTTCCAGATTTAAAAAAAAAAGAGCTCAAGATCAGATGGATTCACAGCAGAATTCTACCAGACATTTAAAGAAACATCACAGCCAGTCCTTCTTAAACTATTAAGAAACAGAAAAGGAAGGAACACCCACAAATTTCTTCTACGAAGTCAGTATAACTTTAATATCAAAACTGGCAAATTTAGGAAATAGAAATAGCCTAAATGTCTTACTACAAATGCGGTGAATGTACACTATGAAATGCTATTGGCCACAAAAAATGAAATAATGAATGTTGCAGGTTAATGGATATACCCAGAAAAAGACCAAATCACATTCAATGCCTGAAAATCCACAAGGGATCATACTATTAACTATTACTAAAAAATGAATGCATATAAGTCAGTGTATAAATATACATGTAAAATTTTAATGATTTTTTTTCACCAGTATGATGGTACCCCTTTCATGAGCCAAAGACTAGAGACCTGAGAATTACTCTTTAGAGTCATTGGACTGTGCTTCTTAAGAGACTCCTAAAACATACAGCCTATGGCTGTCACCCTTTTGTACCCTCAGAAATGTAAGGTAATTCCTGATTTCTCGAGACGCCATGCACTCTGTAATCAGAGCCTAGAGGTAACTGAGTTGAAAGTGACCTGAATGCCCCCACCCTGAGGACTGGCTTTCATGGTTTCACAAGGAACCATGCAAGCTCCCAAAGAAGGCAAAGAAAGGAATCAACAGCTTCACCCAAGTATGATGCCTATGAACCACATTAATAACCAGCATTTGGTTATCCATAAAGGGTAATCTAAGGGTTATGCCAATTATTCATGTCTCAGTCATAATTAATTGCCTATAGGTCTTTATCTAGACATGGGACTCCATGAGATTTCCTTTATCTACAATGGTATGTCTATTGATGTTATAATTTTCCAGTTCCTATTTAAGCAGCCACGTGGCTGAGATTCATTGTTGTAGCTTCCTTATCACAATTAGAAGACACAGTCACTCAGCACAGTTCCTTCTCGTTCAGATATAATCTTTGCATTCCTCTTGTGCATTCTTTCTTTAGCCTTTATGTGGAAGAGTTGTGTCAGGAGCCATAATGTGACAAGCTAATAATTAGCAGTTGATCATCCTGAAATGCTTCCCTCGGATTATTATATAATCTGCGACAAGTGTGTCCCATCCAGCAAGGCTGTGGCCGGACATATTTTAGCAAAGATCCTGCTATTAATATGATTTTCCTATTATTATTATTATTATTTTATTATTATTATTAAACATATGTAACAATCACTAAGCAATAGCACACCCCTTTGGAGCAGATCTCTGCAGACCCACGAAGAAGTACTGTCTTGTAGTGTTGCTATATAGACAAATAGATGACGTCTTAAGTCTTAATGATGATCCTATAAGAATTCCTAAAATTATATCAATGATTATTTAGCTCTTTTAATAGTGGGACTGGTATTGTGTACCTTTCTGATAGTCAAGGCTGCAATGAGAACTCTGCCAGAGTGTCATCAGTTATTTGCCCTTAGATAGTAACCAGACTCTCTCCTGCTCAGAGCACATTCCAAGGTGGTTGTAAAACAATTAACCAAAGGTCACTCAAAGGGAACTTACAATTTTTTATAGGTGCTAGGACAGAAGAGAAGATACTGCCTGGGTTTATCTATACAAAACTTCACTAATTTATTAGTTATAGTTTTAAACCTTCAGTGAACCTGTGGAGCTAGACAGGTGATGTATGTTTAGCCAGATAATTACTCCTAATGGATATTCATGTAAACATTCTCTGTTGTAAATTTCTATTTCAATTTATGATTTGAATTTTGGTGTGAACTTGTGATGAACTTTGTAACATGTGATCATGTACACTGGATGATGTATAAGACAAAGGGACGTTCTTTAGCGTGTCTCTCTCTCTGTGTGTCTCTCTGTCTCTCTGTCTCTCTGTCTCTCTCTCTCTCTCTTTCTCTTGCTCTCTCTTGCTCTCTCTCACTATCTCTTCTCTCTCTCCTCTCTCACTTCTTCCTTCTTCCCTGCTTAGAATCTCTCTACTTAGAATTTTTCCTTCGTTAGAATTTTTTCCCTCTCCTCACTTAGGACCTTTCCACTTTTTCTCTTAGTTAGCTTTCATAGGAAACATCTTACACTTAGTAATAAACTATAATAACTTCTCCAAGTGTTTTTTTTCTTTCTGTGACCTCAAACTAACAGACCTAAGTTAGAGCCTAGCAGCTCCTGCAAAGAAAGTACAAGGCTATTTGCCTAATTCTCTGTTGTCCTTGGGCTGAGGTGCTAAGTGTACCAAGAAACAGCAGTTTCTGGCCTTAGAAGATCAAACAGATAGCAGGTCAGCTACAGTAGCCTAGTAAGTAAACCTTAGTAACCTAGAGAAGTAAATCTTTTATACAGCAACCTTAAATATCTTGCAAGACCAAAGTCTTAGCCCAAGTCTCCTAACACCAAGTCTTACTCTTCCAATTTCCATCCCCCTCGGCTGCCTCAAGAAGGACCGACCAGAGGAGAAGAAACAAGATCACCTTCTCTTCTCACCAAGCTGGGGCTTGCTCCTGGTAGAGTTGTGTTGTGATAAAGAAAATATAGGTGGATACTTCATGACTAGTTGTTCTCTGCATTTTGATCAATTGTGGATTTATGTAAAGATCTCTCCAAAAATGAAACATCTTGAAGTAGTGAGAGTTACACTAAACTTTGAGTATAAGTATAGGTGTATAGAATGTAGTAATGAATTAAATTAGTTTAGGAAAATGACTGTAGTAGGTTTCCCTTAAAGGTCCATGACTTTATTAGCCACTTGTGTTTGGCTATGTTCATAGTATCCATCATGATTTCCCTCCTGTTTAGCAGACCTCAAGCCTAATAAGACAGATATTAGCTATTTTTAAAAGGAAATGTCTCTCTTTGACATTTAAGGGATGTCTTTCTCATGCTGTCATTGATGTGGTTCATAGGTATCAAGCTTGGTATATCTAACAATGACTGAGTCCACGTTTTGGCAGCTAGTGCAGTTCCTTTTGGTTCTATGCAAACTACTTCATAAGGACGGGCCTTTCAGATTAGATCCAGCTAGACTTCTCCAAGGTTTATGTTTAAAGTACTTGGTATGTTTGCCAATATTGTCTTACTGTCAGTGGGAGGCAATCAATTGCAACAGCAAAAGCCAATATTCTTTTTGGAGTCTCTTAGACTCCATTGACTAATGCTTCAAAAGGGGGGATTCTCATGCTGGGTACTGGAATTGTTTTTAGATGGCTCATGGCTTTTCAGTGAAACATCAGCCCATGTGGTCTAACTTCATTCTCTCTCTCTCTCTCTCTCTCTCTCTCTCTCTCTCTCACACACACACACACACACACACACACACACACACACACACACACAC
>NW_021620798.1:4754317-4839955 GCF_004785775.1 Grammomys surdaster
ACACACACACACACACACACACACACACACACACACACACACACACAGAGAGAGAGAGAGAGAGAGAGAGAGAGAGAGACAGACAGACAGACAGACAGACAGACAAAGGATAGTTTTATGTTGATATGATTAACTTAGTTGTCAACTTGACTCCACCTAAAATCATCTAAAACTCAAGATGTTAGGTACTCCTGTGAGGCATTCTCCTAATCAGTTTATTTGCAAAAAGAACACTAGCCTAAATCCAGAAGAAAACTTCTGATGGCTGTTTACATGAAAGTACATGTCAGAATAAAACTTCATGCTTTCACTGCTTGCTCCCTTACACTGATTACCAAGTCCATCTATCATGTTGCTCGAGCCACTGAGATTATTTTTTAAATCCAAGGTAGATTGAAATAGAATCCAAAAGATCTCCAAGTATTCTCTAGTTTTCTAGCACCAGATTTGCACCACAGAGATGTTCAACCCCATAAATCGAACTACCAGATTCTCAGCCTTTTTGTTATGTTGTACAATCTGGACCACTTCCTATTAGTACATATGTATATGTGTGTGTGTATGTGTGTGTGTGATTGTGTAATATATATATATTATGATCCCCTACAGGTTTTTCAAAAATCTTCAGTTTATTTTGTTTATTTCTAATAATACCTTCTTTTTCTTAATTGTCTTACTTCTCTGCTCTCCAGTTATTGATTCCTGTCTAGCTATTAACTTTCCTTTTAATTCTTCCCTTTCATTTTATTTTTTCCACATATTTAAATAGTCTCTTACTTATATGCATTTCTTCATGCTAGATTTTTCACAAATTTTGTCATACCTCTTGTGTCCTACTCCATACCTAACCACTGTGGGTATATAGTTTCTCTTTTTTAATAAGTTGAGGTTACACATATTGAGAGTAGATTGATTGTTATCAGAGAATGGAAATAGTGCATGGGAGGAAAGGAGCAAACATTTTGAGCGATCCCTAAGTTATCAATGGTTGCAAGATTTGCTGTTCTGTGGTGCAGTATGATTATTATAAATAAAAGAACTGTATATTTTATTGATTTATTTTTATCATTAGTTATTTTACTTATTTATTTATTTATTTACATTTCAAATGTCCCTCTTCCCTGTTTCTCCCATCACATTCCCCCTCCCCTTTGCCTATATGAGGGTACTCTCTTACTCCTCATTCTCACCTCAGTGTTCTAGCATCCCCTTATGATGGGTCATCAATCCTTCACAGGACCAAGAGCCTCCACCCCATTGATGCCAGATAAGGGCATCCTCTACTACATTATGTAGCTGCAGCCATGGTCCCTGAATGTATACTCTTTGGTTAATGGTTTAGTTCCTGGGAACTCCAGTTGTTCAGGTTAGTTGATATTGTTGTTTTTCCTATGGAATTGCAATCCCCTTCAGCTCCTTCAGTCTTTCCCCTAACTCATCCATAGAGGTCCCTGTGTTCATTCCAATGGTTGGCTGCAAGCACCTGCATTTGAATTGGTCAGACTCTGGCAGAGCCTCTCAGGGGACAGCTAAACCAGGCTCCTGTCACCAAGCAGTTCTTGGTATCAGCAATAGAGTCAGGGGTGAGTATCTGCAGGTGGGATTGATCCCTAGGTGAGGCGATCTCTGGATAGCCTTTCCTTCAGTCTCTGTTCCATTTTTGTCTCTGCACAATATCCTTAGTAATAAGGAAAAGGAAAATCAAAATGGCCCTAAGATTCTACCTCACACCTGACAGAATGGCTAAGATCAAAAACTTAGGTGAAGGCAGATGCTGGCAAGGATGCAGAGAAAGAGGAACACTCCTCCATTGCTAGCAGGATTGCAAGCTGGTACAACCACTCTGGAAATCAATCTGGTAGATCCTCAGAAAACTGGGAATAGTTCTATCTGAAAACCCAGCTATAGCATTTCTGGGCATATACCCAAAAGATGTTCCAATATATAACAAGGACACATGCTCTACTATGCTCATAGCAACCTTATTTATAATAGCCAGAAGCTGAAAACAACCCAGATGTCCCTCAACAGAAGAATAGATACAGAAAATGAAATGTGGTACATTTACACAAAGGAGTACTACTCGGCTATTAAAAACAATGACTTCGTGAAATTTACAGAAAAATGAATGGAACTAGAAAATATCATACTGACTGAGGTAACCCAGTCACAAAAGTATACACATGATATGTACTTACTGATAAGTGGATATTAGCCCTAAAAACTCAGAATACCAACAATACAAGCCACAGACTATATGAAGTTTATGAGGAAGGAAGAGCAAAGTGTATATTCTTCAGTCCTACATAGAAAGGGGAACCAAATGATCACAGGATATAGAGGGAGGGACTCGAGAGAAAGAGAGGAGGAGGAGGGGAAAAAAGAAGGAGCAGGAGCAGTTTTGGGAAGAGACAGGAGAGAAGTACAGAGGATCAGGTAATTGAACAGAAATATATAGCAGTGGGGGATGGGGAACTGGGGATAGCCACTATAAAGGCCCAGATGTCAGGGAAGTAAGAGGTTCCCAGGACCCAACTGGGATGACATTAGCCTAAATACCCAACAAAGGGTAAATATCACCTGTAGAGACCATATCTAGTTGACAGACACAGCCCCCCAGTTGAGAGCTGGGATCACCCACCCATTTCAAATATTTTAACCCGGAACTATATATTCTAAATGCAACAAAAATGTTTTGAAATATTTTCACTTTAAAGAATTAATATAGAAAGTACAATTATTTTAATACTTAAAAATATGATTTCAGTATTACACAATCTATGTATGTCTCAAAACATAACAAGGCACTGAATAAACATGTAATATGTATATATGTACATATGTATATATGCACATATGTACACATGTACATATATATGTATATCTGATGTATATATGTATATCTGATGTATATTTGTTTATCTGATGTATATATGTATATCTGATGTATATATGTATATATATGTATATATGATGTATATGTATATATGATGTATATATGTATATATGCTGTATACATGCATATATATAGTGTATGTATGTATGTATGTGTATATGTCTATATGTCTATATGTTTATATGTATATATGTATATAACTTAATTTTCAAATTTAATGAAATATTTAAATTAAAAATAAAGTATTTTAAATTTGAACAAACCTAAATTCAGCTCATAAATAAGTTGCTCCAAAGAAGAAAAATAAGTAAAGCTTCACTCTGACATATGCAGTGATTCTTTTCCTTTTTATTCATTATTTGGAAAATGAAACATAATGTAGAATTCTTTCTAAAACTATAAGTTAAAAGAAATCATTCTTAGAGAGTTATTACACTCCTTGCAATGCTGAGTATTACGATAATCAACTTGCAACCAACTTTCTGTCATTTGAGCATTTTTAGCAATATTAGTGAGAAAATGAAACCTTAACTAGGAGTTAAAAGGTTTTGAAATGTACAGCTTGAAAATATGGTCATTGCCCAAGGTCAATCTATAAAATTATTAACAAGGCTTATTACTTTTCAGCAACCTCAAGTAGTGTTCGATTTAAGTTTACATTTGGAGACTTTATTATGTGAGCTGTGATTTCTCATTATTTGAATATCATATTAGTCATTGTAAACATTTCTGAGAGTCCCACAGTATTAGTAAAATTATATATAACCTTCAAATAATATATCATACATTTATCCAACTTGGACAGATATAAATATTTCCAATAGAAGCTTTATCAATGGGTAGATAGATTACATAGTAATCTAAACATGAGTTTAAGACTATACCTTTTGTAAAATATATTTCTAGTTCTAACACTGAGAATGAAAACTGATATAATTAGTGTTAACTCCATATATGAAAATATGACTGTAGTTGCATATTCAGAGTTGCTGAAGATAAATTTGCACAATCATATGCAGTGGTTCTGCCATCATCATTTTTTTTTTTTGCCAAATATCAGGCACAGAATAAAGTTCTGTATTTTCTGTAGACTAGAAGTTAGTCCAATAGAAATTTAAATGTCCCATATAGAATTTTAATTAACCACCAAGTTTAAACTCAAGGTCATTTATTCATTAGCCCTAATTCTTGAAAACATTCCCATTAAGAAATGTTACATTGTGTTTCAGAATTTATTATGAAAATCTCACATTATTACCGAACTGAGTTATTAAATGTAATTATAGTCATTAGTTTCCAGTTCCAAAATATTTATATTACCAAATTGTTTTAATACTTTAAGAAAGCTCTCAATACAATAGTAAGTTGAGATTCTGGATAAAATGCAGTATCTAAAGAATTTTCATGTTTTGTTCCCTTTGATAATCACCCAAATACAATATCTATCCAAAGCTAGCAGAGTTGTACATCCTTATCATAACTTCTCTGCTTAAGGAGGTTCTGGAAATGTTAATGAATATTTCATAGAAGCAGAGATCTTAGAATTTCTTATTGGAAATATTATTTTGTAAAAGACAGAATATGAAAATGAAATGTTAGAGGTAGAGGATATTTTTAGAGGCTGTTTTAGAACATATTTGCCATTTATATTTTATCATTTTGGCCAATTAACTGAAGTGAACAAGAATGCCAGTCATTAATGATGAAGATAATATTTGATAAGGAAAGAAACCAGAATTATATATAACCAGAGTCATTGAGGGAATATATATCACAGTTTATATTGTGTAATTTAAAAATATTATGTCCTTGATAAATGCAATATTTTCATTTTTTGTGATTATACTTCATGTCTATAGTTCTTCACTAGAGAAAAGTATTCCTTAAAGAAAATGAGAAAACACACTAACAAAGTAATCATGCTGTTAATAGATGCTATTTATTTCAAAACTAACATTTTAGAAATATTAAATTGTATCAAAATTGTTTTTCACCTCGCTCTTGTTTTTTTTTTTCTTCACAGTTTGTGTTTTGCTCTAATTAAAATCACTACATGCTACTTTCTTCTCCCTCACTAATACTAGAATCAGGTTGGCCTCTAGCCAAATAGCATTAACACACTTCACTTTTTCCTGAGAATTCCAACTTGCCAAATGTTACCTTAGATTTTATTTTAGACTCTGGTTTGCAAGTCAATTACGATTTCATATTGATTAAGTCATAAGAGAATGTCCTAGCCCCCAACTGGAAATGTTTTAAAATGGGTCATCTCTACAAAGGAAGACAATATTATTGGCATGTTCCTTTTTAACTACAAAGTTTATCTTCATTTTAATTCTAAACTATGTCTATGTGCAAAAATGGGAACCTTAATCTCATGATAAAAACATGTATGTATGTGTGTATACACATATACATACAAACACTCATACATATGCCTTGTAGAATTATAATACTTGACTTACAATACTACAAAGCCATAGTAATAAAGCAATATGTCACTGTCACTAAAATAGACAGAGCATTATCATATAATAGAGAACTCAGAATTAAGTTCAGGCTGATGAACAGTCGGGAACATTCTGATAACATAAAATTTTAGACAGGAAGTATAAACTCAAGAGATTTAGTACAAAAGACAGTGATTGCAGCCGATAATATTTTATTCTCTTCTTGAAAATCATTAAGAGAATAGATTTCAAGTGTTTCTGATAAAATTGAAAACTGTACTAGATAATATGCATAATAATGAGGTCAATATAGCAATTCTTCCAATGGGCCCATATTTCGAAGCATGCTACTTTACATAAGAGATGAACAAGTATTTAACAATTAATATGAATAAATAAAAATAAGAAATACAATGAGATATTCTTTTTGAATCTAGACTCTAACCCACATATTAAAAAGTACATGAGAAGTTTTGAATAATGAAATACTTCTCAGAATATTATTGTTCCTGCCTTAGAACAAAGTTGGATGTATTTGGCTCAGGAAGAGAATGCTAGATATTCTCCAGACTCATGTATAAAACAAGGTATTAATTAAAATAGCAATTGAGAATGACCAAAGAAACTGACAAAACAAAAGATACAGATGCTAGGGAGAGATTGCAAATTTTAACAAAAATTTCAGAGGACAATTTTTAATGCTCAAATGACTTGAAATATTCTTAACCATTGAGCTTGAACCTAAGCATACAATTTTATATAAAAAATATATATTTCAAAATAAGTCTGCTAATGAAGATCTCTAATTTAATTGGAGCTTCCTTTTTCTGTGCTTTGAGAAATGTATTGGCTTATAGGGAAGAGGCAATGAGAAATGTACATACTGAATGTTATTATCTGCTTCTAGCTTCTGAGGATGTCATAAAGCTGCACTAATATATTTCTGTAGTAGTGCTCTATGAAAATAATTATAATAGTCTTTTCTAAATTCTTGTTCTGCAAACTAGATCTCACCAAATACTATGTAAATCCCTTAGAAGAAGATAATTTGAATCATTCTAGTCAACTCTACTCTCATTTAGCAGACAGTGAAAACCTGGAAATGGTGCCCAGAGAAATTGTTATTCAAAAATTCCCAATGACTTGATCTGCTTGCTTTACTATAGGATAGATCACAAAGAAAATGTTGACGAAACTGTTATCTAAACAAAGGAGTAATCAATCAGAGATCTAGTGAGAAAAAAAAGACAGATAATTTAAATTTAAATTTGAGCCTTGAGTACTTTCCTGCTTGTAACCTAGGCAGTAAAAGCAGAACTTGTGAAGAAATGGCAGAAGTAGAAAATATATGTCATATTCTCAAGAAGTCAAGTCAGGAAACTGAAGAATTATTTATCCCATGTTAAAGACCATGAATATTATTAATTTTCTGCTGCATCATCATCTTTGACTCACAATTGTAAGTCTCTCATCCTAAATCAGAGCCAATTCCTGTTTGAGGGATTCTTATTTTATCACTGGTACATATTTGACCTATTTAATGACTGTCCTAACAAAACTCTAAATTGCAAATGTTTTTTTCAATGCAAGCCACTTAACTGTCAACCATGTTGCCAATGTCATGAAGGAGCAGATATTTAGTAAGCGTTTTTTGGGGACTGATGAGAAAGGTTATCTGAGAAAGTTGTGCTTGCAATCAGACATGATGATGAACAAGCTTCTAACTTGTAATAATTGAGAAGCCTAGGGATAGAAAAATAAATGAAGTAAAATAATGTTCACCAAAACTCTGAAAATTCATAGTAAATAAACTCCATCTTAGAAAACTTGTTTTTGCCCTGGCTTTTGTGTAGTATACTATAGATTTAGTCGTTGTACTGATATTTTGATGATAATAAACCAAAGAACACTCTTATGTAAGAATATCATATCTTTACCTAGTGATAAGTATCGAACTAGGAAAGATACTTCAGTGGTGATTTCTAGGACCTAAACATTTTAGTCTATATAACTTTGGAGATAAAAGGGTTGCTGTTCAAGAAACCCTGGGTAGTAAAACACATATTGTTGACTTTCCTTAAATGAACAGGAAATAATAGGCAACAACTTTTCCCGTCATATTTTCCTGCTGGTGTCAAGCCTTAAGGATAACCCAACCAACTTATATTAATAATTTGCAAACAGAAGTAAAGTCCATAAACTTCCATGTTTATAATTATACTGCAAACTGAATGAAACTTTGAGTTACCTAATGAGAGAAAGCTGTGCCACCTCCACTGTTTTCTTTTAAACATAGTTGATGGGAATTATTTCCTTAACACAGCATATGTAGGTCAGTATTAAATTATTTCCTAAAATCCTATCGTCTTTAATAGATGCTGCATAAATTATTGGGGATAGAAACTGATACAGTTATGGAAATGAATTAAAGCAGCAAAGATGTGCAATCTAATCGATTTATTAAATAGTGCCTATATTATATATATATTCCACAAGAATTTCAGTCAATTTCATATGATTGGACATTGTAAATAAATTCTTTGTTAAGTATAAATTCACTTCATCGTAATTATACATAGACCACATGATTAAAATTTAATAACATTTTAACTCTTAAAAATGGGATCTATTTGGGATCTAGCATTGTGGCAAATAGGAAGAAGATGTTTTCGAAAGTAACATATGTCAGTATTAAAATGGAATATCAAAAGGCTGAATAATGACCATGGAACAGAAAGATTTAAATAAAACCCTCTTAAATACTATAAAGTGCCCAATAACCTCTATATATCTATGGGAGGGGAAAACTATACCCTGTATAATTCTATTTTTTTTTTTTTTTAGTTTTAATAAGTGATAGATTTCTCTTTTTCATATGATGGGCTTGGTATGTCAAATCTTACAGTTCAATGAGCTTTTGACAGGACCAGGATCCTTCAACCTAGCTGCTCTCAGATGCAAGGTGGAGCTTTCATGCTCTTGATTACAATGAGAAATAAAGTATGAAAGAGAAAAGTTTCCTTATGAAAATTTGTCCTCTTAATTGGAAATAATTTCAAATGAAAGAATAGTTTATTGAACTAAAAGAACATTCATATAGAGTCATAAATTGTAGACATGTGAATATATTTGTTTATCCATTTATTTATTTATTTATTTATTTATTTATTTATTTATTTATTTAACTTATTCACTTTACATCCTGCTAACTGCTTACATCCTGGTCACCTGCTTCCACAATCCTTCACCTATGCCCTCCTTTCCATCTCCTATTACCAGATGGGGGCATGAACGGTGCTCTCCCCACCCTGGCACATCAAATCTGCAAGGCTAAGCACATCCTCTCACACTGAGGCCAGATAAGGCAGTCCAACTAGAAGAATATGTTCCATGGACAGGCAGCAGGTTTTTGGTAGAGTTCCACTTCTGTTTTCCAGGACCCACATGAAGACCAGAGTTCACATCTGCTACAGGAGGCCTAGGTCCAGGCATTGTATGTTCTTTTGTGGGAGGTTTAGTCTCTAAGAGTGTCAAAGGTCCAGTTTAGTTGACCCTATTGGTCTTTCTACGGAGTTCTCATCTCTTTTGGGGTCTACAATCCTTCTTCTTATAATCCCATAAGAGTTCTCAAGTTCTATCTACTGTCTAATCATGGGTGTATGTACCTGTCTGAGTCAGTTGCTGGGCGGAGCCTCTCAGAAGACATCAATGGTAGACTCCTGTCTGTAAGCATAACAGAGTATCATGAATAGTGTCGGGGATTGGTGCATGTCTATGAAATGGGTCTCAAGTAGGGCCTGTTGTTGTCTGGCCATTTCCTCTGTCTCTGCATTTTTTCTAGACAGGATAAGTTTGGGGTCAAAAGTTTTGTGGGTGGGTTGAGATCCTTGTTTCTCCACTGTGGTTCTTGCCTGGCTACTGGAGGTGACCTCTTCAGGTTCTATATCCTCCATGCTCTGAGTCGCAGATAAGGTAGCCTCCATTGATTATTGTATGCCTCCCTGTCTCTGTCTCATCCTGTAGATGCCCCCTACCTCCCCATCCCTGTCAGCTGCAAATTTCCATTCTTTCAAATGGCCATCTGGCCTTCTCTCCAGTCTTCCTGAAAGCTGATCCTGAACATCCCCCTATTCTCCTCCTCATTCCCTCTCCCACCTAGTTCCCAACCTCCATCTGCCTTGTATGACTAGTCCACCTTTCAAAATGAGACTCAAGCATCCTTGGTTTTACCTTCCTTCTTCTTTAGCTTCTTGGGGTCTGTGGAATATCCTATATTTTATAGTTAATAACCACTTATAAGTGAATACATACCGTAAATGTCTTTTCAAACTGGGTCAGTTAACTCAGAATGATATTCTCAAGTTCCATCCACTTATCTGAACATTTATAATGTCTTTGTTTTAATGGCTGAATAGTATTCCATTGTATAGAATTATTTCTTTACCCATTCGAGTAGGGGGACAATCTAGTTGGTTTCCACTTTTCTGACTGTTACAAATAAAGCTTCTACGAACATAGTTGAGCAAGTGTCTTTGTGGGATTCTGGATATTCTTTTGGATATATGACCAGGAGTGGTATAGATGGATCTTGAAGTAGAATTATTGCCAGTTCTCTGAGAAAACAACATTGATTTCTATAGTGGTTGTACAAAGTATGTACTCCCACCAGCAATGGAGGAGTGTTCCTCTTGCTTCCCATCCTTGCCAGCATGTACTGTCACTTGAGTTTTTGATCTTACCTGATTTGATAGGTGTAAGATCAAACCTCAATTATTTTTATTTGCATTTCCCTGATGACTGAGGAATTTGCACATTTAAGTGTCTCTTGGTAATTCAAGATTCCTCTATTGATAATTCTCTGTTTAGCACTGTAACTCATTTTTAAATTTTTTTTTGTCTCTCTCTTTTTTTTAATTATTTAATCCTTTTTACAGTCCAGTCACTATACCTCTTCAGGTCCACCCTCCAACTGTTGCTCATCTCATTTCTCCTTCCCCATCTCCAAGAGGATGTCCCCACCACACCGAAGCAGACTTCCTCACTTTCTGGGGCCTCAAGTTTCTTCAGGGTTAGGTACATCTTCTCTCACTGAGGTCAGACCAGGCAGTCCTCTTCTTTATATGTGTAGGGCCCTCATATCATCTACTGTATGTTGCCTGGCTGGTGGCTCAGTGTCTGAGAAATCTCAGAGGTCCAGGTCAGTTGAGACTGCTGGTCTTCCTATGGAGCTGTCCTCCTTCCAGCCTTTCCCTCTTTCAACCACAGGAGTCCCTGGCTGCTGTCCATTGGTTGGGTGTAACTATCTGTGTCTGGCTCTTTATGTTGCTTGTTAGGCCTCTTGGAGGGCAACCATGCTAAAATCTTATCTGTAAGCATACCATCACATTAGTAATAGTGTCAAGCCTTAGAGCCTCCCGTGAGTTGGATCCCAATTTGGGCCAGTGACTGAACCTACTTTCCCTCAGCCTTATCTCCATTTTTGTCCCTGCAGTATTTTCTTTTTTTTAGACAGGAGCAATTATGGGTCAGAGTTTTTAACTGTGGGATGCCAACCCCGTACCTGCATGTGATGCCCTGTCTTTCTACTGGAGATGGACTCTACACGTTCCTTCGCTCCACTGTTGAGTATTTCATTTAAGATCCCTCCCTTTGAATCTTGAGAGTCTCTCAAATCCCTGAGCTTAAATATATTCTAGAGGACCCCTACCTCCTAACTCCCGAAGTTCCCTGTTTCCATTCTTTCTGCTGGCCCTTAAGGCTTCACAACTACTCTCCCACCTTCCTAATCATGTTTCCCTTTTCCTCTCGCTGTCCCTTCTCCAAGGCAGGTCTCTCCCTTCCTATGCCTCCTGAGATTGCTTTCTTCTCCCTCCTAAGTGGGATTGAGGAATCCTTACTTGAGACCTTCAGCTAGTTAACTTTCTTGACTTCTGTGGATTGCATCCTGGGTATTCTGTACATTTTGGCTAATATCCACTTATTAGTGAGTACATACTATGCATATCCTTTTGGGTCTGAGTTACCCCACTCAGGATATTATTTTCTAGTTCCATCCATTTGCCTGCAAAACCCATGATGTCCTCATTTGTAATAGCTGAGTAGTATTCCATTGTGTAAATGAACCACAGTTTCTGTATCCTTTCTTCCATTGTGGGACATCTGGGTTGCTTCCAGCTTTTGACTGTTATGAATAAGGCTGCTATGGACGTAGTGGGACATGTGTCCTTGTTATAGGTTGGAGCAACTTTTGGGTATATGCTCAGGAATGATATAGCTGTGTCTTCAGGTAGAAATATTTCCAGTTTTCTGAGGAACAACCAGATTGATTTCCAGAGTGGTTGTACCAGCTTGCAATCCTACTAGCAATGGAAGAGTGTTCCCCTTTCTTCACATTCTTGCCAACATGTGATATCACCTGAGTTTCTAATCTTAGCCATTCTGATTGTTTTAAGGTGGAATCTCAGAGTAGTTTTGATTTTCATTTTCCTGATGACTAAAGACTTTGAACATTTTTTTAAAATGAATCTTGGCCATTCAAGATTCCTCTGTTGTGAATTCTCTGTTTAGGTTATAACCCATTTTTTATTGCTGTACCTCATTTTTTAATTAAGTTATTTGGTTTGTTGGTGTCAACCTTCTTGAATGCTTTATAAATTTTGTATATTAGCTCTCTGTCAAATGGAGAGTTGGTGATGACCTTTCCTTAATTGTTAAGCTATTATTTTGTCCTGTTTACTGTGTCCTTTGCCTTACAGAATACTTGAAGTTTCATAAGGTCCCATTTATCAATTGTTGATCATAGAGACTTAGCCATTGGTATTCTGTTCAGAAAATTGTCTCCTGTAACAATGAGTGTATTCCACTTTTTTATGATATTTAATTTACCCAGTTTTATGTTGAGGTCTTTGATCCACTTGGACAAGAGTTTATTTTCATCTGTTTTTTTTTTTGGCTGGGTCATAAATATGGATAGATTTGCATTATTCTACATGTTGACATCCAGCTATAGGAGGACATTTTTTGAAGGTCCTTTTTTTCCAATGTATAGTCTGACTTCCTTATCAAAATTCAACTATCCATAGGTATATGGGTTTGTATCTGCTTCTTCTATTCCTTTCTATTGATCAACAAGTCTGTTTCTGTTCCAATTTCAAGCATTTTTTTTATTACTATTGTTCTCTTTAGTATATTTTAAGATCAGGCAAGGTGATTCATCTCAAAGTTCAGGACTGTTTTGGCTATCCTGGGTATTTTACCTATCTATATTAAGTTGAGAATTGCTCTTTCGAAGTGTATGCAGAATTGTGTTGGAATCTTGATTGGAATTACATTGAATCTGTAAATTGCTTTGGAAAATATGGCCATTTTGACTAAGTTAATCCTACTTATCTATTAGCATGGGAGATTTTACCATCTTCTGATGTCTTCAATTTCTTTCTTCAGAGACTTTAAATTCTTGTCATACAGATCTTTCACTTGCTTAGTTAGAGTTACACCAAGATATTTTATATTACTTGTCCTTATTGTAAAGAATGTTATTTCATTAAATTCTTTTTCAACCCAATAATCATTTGTATCAAGGAGGGTTACTGATTATTTGAGTAAATTTTGTATTCAGCCAGTTTGCTGAAGGTATTTATCATCTGTAGAGATTCTCTGGTAAAATTTTTAGGGTTACTTATGTATGCTCTCATGTCATCTATAAGTAACAATACTTTGACTTCTTCCTTTACACTTTTTATCTCATTGATCTCCTAAGTTGTCTTACTGCTCTGGTAATGAATAGATAGGGAAAGAGTGTGTAGCCTTGTCGTGTCCCTGATTTTAGTAGAATTCCTTTAAGTTTTTCTTCATTTAGTTTTATGTTCTCTATTGGCATGCTGTGTATTTCTTTGATAATGTTTATGTATGTGCCTTGTATTCCTGGTCTAATACTTTTAATATGAATAGGTGTTGGATTTTGTCAGTTCCTTTTCAAAATCTAATGAGATGATCATGTGATTTTTCTTGTTTGTTTATATGGTGGATTACTTTGATGGACTTGTTTATATTGAACTACCTCTGTCTCTGTGGGATGATAACTATTTGATCATGATGGATGAGGTTTTGATGGATTCCTGGATCTAGTTTGTGAGTATTTTATTAAGTATTTTTGCATCAATGGTCATAAGAGAAATCAGTCTGAGATTTCCTTTTTCTGTTGAGTCTTTCTGTGGTTTAGGTATCAGGGTGAGTATGACTTCATAGAACAAATTCGGCAGAGTTATTTCTATTTCTACTTTGTGGAATAGTTTAAGGATTGTTGTTATTAGCTCTTCTTTGAAAGTCTGGTAAAATTGTCTTAAAGCCATCTGATCTTGTATATTTTCTTTGGTTGGGAGACTTTTAGTGAGTATTTCTATTACTTTGGGGGTTATAGGGCAATTTTTGTAGTTTACCTGGTCTTGATTTAATTTTGATCAGTGGTATCTGTCTAGAAAACCATCCATTTCATTAAGGTTTTCCAATTTTTGGATTACAGGATTTTGAAGTAAGATCTGATGATTCTTAGAATTTCTTGGTGTCTGTTTTTATGTCTCCCTTTTCATTTCTGATTCATTTATTTGGGTATGTCTCTGTCTTTTGGTTAGTTTTGCTAAGTGTTTGTGTATCTTGTTGCTTTTCTTAAAGAACAATTTCTTGGTTTCACTGATTCTTTTTTATTGTTTTCTTTTTTCTAACTAATTGATTTGATTGATTTCAGCCTTAATATCTATTATTTTCTGAACTCTACTCCTTCTTGTTGCTCTTGTTTCTGTTTTTGTAGAACTTTCAGGTGTACTTTTAAATTGCTGGCATGAGAACTTTGTAATCTCATTATAAATGCACTTACTGCTATTAACTTTCCTCTTAGCACTGCTTTCATTGTGTCCCATATGTTTGGGCATCTTGTGTTTTCATTTCCATTGAATTCTAAAATAGCTTTAATAAATAGCTTTTTTTTTTATTTAGTGTTTATCCCTGACTCAGTATTCATTGATTAGTGAGCTGTTCACTTTCCATGAGTATGTAGACATTGTGCAGGTTTCATTGTTGTTGTTGTTATGTTGTTGTTGCTGTTATTGTTGTTGAAGTCCAGCTTTAATCCATGGTGGTCTGATAAGATACAAGGCATTATTTCAATTTTCTCGAAACTTTTGAAGCTTTCTTTGTGGCTGATTATATGGTCAATTTGGGAGAAGGATCCATGGGTTGCTGAGGAGCAGTTATATTCTTTTGAGTTTGGGTCAAATACATTATAAGTGTCTGCTATGTCCATTTGACTCATGATGTATCTTAGTTTCATTAGTTTTCTGTTTAGTTTTTGTATAGGTGACTTGTCAATTGTGAGATTGAGGCATTGAAGCCTCCCACTATTAATGTATGGGATTTGATGTGCTACTTAACTTTTGTAATGTTTCTCTTAAAAACGTGGGTACCCTTATGTTTGGGGCATACGTGTTCAGAATTAATATTTCATCTTGGTAGATTTTTCCTTTGATAAATATGAAGTGTCCTTCCCTGTACATTTTGATTAATTTTAGTTGAAAGACTATTTGATTAGATATTAGAATGGGAACTGTAGCTTTCTTTTTGGGTCAGTTTATTTAGAAAACTGTTTTCCAGTAATTTATTCTGTCATAATAACTTTCTTTATTGCTGAACTATGTTTCTTGTACAGAGCAGAATGATGGATTCTGTTTTCACATCAATTATGTTACCCTGTGTCTTTCTATTGGTGAATTAAGTCCATGGATGTTGAAAGTGATTATTGACCATTGTCCATTGATTACTGACCAGTGATTGTTTTTCCTGTTACTTTGATGTTATGGTGTGTGTGTGTGTTTCCCTTGGTGTTACTAGTATGGAATTACTTATTTGCTGTGTTTTCTTGCATTATCCACCTTGGGGTAGAGATTTCTTTCTAGTATTTTAAGCAGGGATGGATTTGTAGATAGATTTTACTAGAATTTGGATTTGTTTTGAAATAATCAAGAGAATTTTTCTGGGTATAGTAGTCTGTGTTGTCATCTGTGGATTTTTTTTAGAGGTTGCAAGATTTCTGACCAGGACATTCTAGCTTTTATAGTCTCTTTTGAGAAGTTAGGTGTAATTATGATAGGTCTGCTTTTGTATAGTACCTGGCCCTTTGCCCTTGCCAATTTTAATATTTTTTCTGTGTTTGGATAATTATGAGGCTGGAGTATTTTCTTTTCTAGTCCAGTCTGATTGATGTTATATAAGATTCTTGTATGTTTGTAGGGATCTATTTATTTAGATTGGAAAAGTTCCTCTATGATTTTGTTCAAAATATTTTCTGGTCCTTGTGTAAGAGTAAAAATTAAAAACAACTTGGCAAGGACCGCTGGACGGCTTGCTGAGCTTGCTGAGAATAGTCATAATAAAAATACCAAGCCCCTCTAGGGACAAGGTGACCAAAAATGTAGAAACAACCAAAGACATATCTTGACCAGTCTAAACATGCCCAAGTGAGTAATGGGCCACCTGGTGTTTATCCTAGAAGGTCTGAGGTTTCATGGTAAAAAATAGTGGGCCATCCAGCCTGTCAAAATGATTGCTTATGCAAAGTGCTGATGTTTGAAATATCCAATTATATGTAACCACGCCAGAATTTCCCGCTTTTCCCTTCCCCCTTGTGCCTCCCCCTATAAAATTTCTAAACTTCCTGGGGTCTTCATCGAAATTCTCTCCCCTGCGTGGGATAAGTTTCGATCCAAGTGCCCTTGTTAGTAAACTGCCTTTTGCCATTTGCATCGAGTCAGTCTCTTGTGTCTCCTTGGGTGCGCGCTGATCAGGACTTGAGTTGGGGGTCCTCTCCATGGGTCCTTACACTTGGAGTTGGGATTCGTCACCTCCTTTTACTAACATTATTCTTTGGTTAGGTCTTTTCATGTTTTTCCAGAGTTTCTAGATTTTTTTTTTCTGGTCAGGAATGTTGAAGCTTAAATATTTTCTTTGATTGATGCATCAATTTCTTCTATTGTATTTCCTATGGCATTCTGTCTTCTATCTTCTGTATTCTGTTGGTGATGCTTGTATCTGTAGTTCCTGTTCCCTTCCCTAGGTTTTCCATCTCCAGGATTTCCTCAGTTAGTGTTTTCATTAGTACTTCTCTTTTGTTTATTTCCTTCATCTGTTTATTTGTATTTTCTTGTATCTCTTTAAAGGATGTATCTGTTTCCTCTTTAAAAACTTTGTTCTACCTGTTTGATTACATTTTCCTCTAATTCAATAAGAGATTTATTCATTTCTTCTTTAAAGGCCTCTATCATCTTTATAAGATTGGATTTAAGGTAATTTTCTTGTGTTTCAGTTGTGTTAGGATATCTAGTGCTTGCTGTAGTAGGGTAGCTCTGCTCAGAGGATGAAATTTTGCCCTGGCTTCTGTTGATTGTGTTTTTTCAAGGTCCTTTAGACATCTGGATGGTTTTAGTTTCTGGAATTTTTCTGTTGTAATAGGTATTGGGAGCGAAGTTAATTTTGATGTCCTAGTGTGACAGGCCTCTGATGGGTATCTTTGGGTTTCATTTTTCTGGTTCCACAGTTCAGTATGATTCAGGTGTTACAGGTCTGAATAAAGTAGGTAGAGTGTTGTCAGGAGAATGGAGATCCACCTGGGCTATCAGACTCCTCAGAGCAGCTTCATTTTCCCCAGAGGACTCAGTAAGCAGTGTAGATAGGTGAGGCAAGGGAAGGTAACATGTGTGGTTCAGGTTCAACAGATTTAATGAAGGTGGCTAAAGAGGTGGCAGGATAATATACCCAGTATAAATCTTACAAATAGTTCATTAAAAACAAACCCACATTAATATAGTAGGAATTTGTATTTCAATTTGAATTGTGAGCTGTATTTTAACAAAATACTTTGGAAGAAGTATCATCTTACTTCAATTAAGCATAGTTTGCTTAGTGCCCACTAGGACTTATATGGACTTGAGGCAAAAATGAACAAAGACAAGGTTTTGATCCCTGTTTATGACATTCTGCCAACAAAAGTCATGTATGTACACATACCTTTACAGAAAAGATGTTTACTTATATACATTCTATATGCACAGTGTTTTAAGGGTACCAATGTGGAATTCATTCAATGTTGTCTGAAGAATTTGATGGACACTACAAAAGAAAACACTTGAACTAAGTCTATGAAATTGAGTAAAGCATTTGATGAACATTCTATCATTATAATAAAGTTGGAATCTGTGTACATGGTACAGAGCTTGGTTAAAACTTAGGATGTTGATTTGTAAACTAGAATCAGAAGAACAGTCCCATCAGAATTTCCTGCAGAGCTAAACTATGATGAAAGTTTCTTAGGTCCTGCTTTCAATGGCACTATATCATTAGCACTCAAGTGTAGTTAAAGTGTCTCTTTAAAATTTCCTCCATTAATTTGAATTTCCTGTACTTTTGATTCAGTAGTTCCTGCCTGATTATCTTTTAAAGATGTATTTCATTTTATTTTTGATAAAAGAAGTCCTTTGAACATAGTGAAGAAAATTTAGCTGGGAGTGTTAGGAAGGAAAGTGACTTGAATAGATATTATAGAAAAAGATCAAAGTTAAAATACAAAATATTTCACAATTGATGCTGAAGTGTTTGCTCTTTATTTTGGAGACAATAGTTAGTGACCAAAAGCATACTAGGTTAAAATAACAATCACGTATTTAGCTTATATCAGTTATACTCATTATCATGATGAAAGCTCTGACAGGAAGCAACTTAATACAGAAAGGCTCACAGAACATTGAGCTATAACCTATCATGGCAGAGAAGTTATGGAAGCAAGACCAATTGGTAGATGGTGGTATTCCATCAGAAACTAGAAAACAAAGATCAAATAGGATGTGGAGCCTGACTATGACTCCTCATGCTTGCCTCCAGGGACCCATTTCTTCCGGCAAGTTTCTGTATTTTAAAGACTTCAAAGCCTTGCCAAATAGTGTCACCACCTAGGGACCAAGTATTCAAGCAAAGGAGTCTTCAGAGGACATGTCACATTCAAACTAACACACCCATCTTACCCAACAGTCTAGGGGTCTGTTATTTCAGAAGACTGAGTGGAATTGCACAAAGTCTCCCCACATTAACAGTTAAATATCCCCTTTGTCAAAATTAGCTACAGGTTGATGCCAGAATGACAGAATGAAGAGAAACATAGTGTTTTTAAAAGTCAAACTGAAAGGTCATATGTTAACAGCACATATAACACAGGCAACTGAGTAGACTAGGGCTAAGACTGCCTAATAATTTACTCCAACGTTAATTTGAAGTTGTTTGCTATCATTCACTTACTATTTTCATAAGGAAAACATCTAGTACAGTATCAGGCAGAAATTAAGAATTAATTATAATGGTTGCATGAATGAGAATGTTCCCCATAGGCTCATGTATTTATAAATCTGGTCTCCAATTGGTAAAACTGTTGGGGAAGGATTAACTGGTAAGGTCTTTTTGGAGTTCATATGTCAATGGAAGTAAACTTTGAATTTTTTAAAGTCCAAACAATTTCCAGTTAACTTTCCCTTTGTCTCATGGTTGTGTATCTGTATCTCAGCTCTTAGCTATTGCTCCAGGGTTGCATCTGTCTGTCTGTTGCCACTCTCCTATTATAATGGTCACTGGCTCTAAAACTATAAGCCCTAAACAAATGCTATCTTCTATAAGTCCCCCAGTCATGATCCCTTAGCAGGCATAGCTTGTAGACACATTGTTATAATTTTAGAATCATGAAGGACACAGGAGTAAAGGTGTTATATATTCTTTTGCTGCAATTAAAGGAAGCTGTTGATAAATAAATAAAGGAAAAGTAAAATAAATAAATAAGATCCAAATAAATAACAAGCAAAAATGAAGGAAGAAATAAAGGAAGGAAGGAAGGAAGGAAGGAAGGAAGGAAGAAGAGAAGAAGAAAAGAAGAAAAAAAGAAAAGAAGAAAAGAAGAAAGGAATGAAGAAAGCTAGTTGCTGAGGCCAATTATGGTGGAAAGATCCTTGCATGGAGTCCTGAAAAGGCCACTACATGAAGTTATAAGTATGAACCCCATGCCCCTTCCTTATTTCCTCCCCCTCCTCTCTCCTTCTCAGGTTATCCCCCTCCTTCCACCTCCCATGATCATCCTGTTTCCCCCTCAATGAAGGACTGCAGCATCCACACCCTGGTCTTCCTTCCTCTAAGCTCCATATGATCTGTGAAATGTATCATGGGCATTGTGAGCTTTTGGGCTAATATCCACTTATCAGTTAGTATATACTCTGTGTGTTCTCTTTTGTCTGGGCTATCTCACCCAGAACGATATTTTCTAGTTCCATCCATTTGCCTGCTAATTTCATGAAATCATTGTTTTTGATAGCTGAGTAGTACTCCATTGTCACATTTTCTGTATCAATACTTCTGTTGAGGGATATATGGGTTGTTATAGCTTCTGTATAATATATACAATAGCTTCTGGTTATTATAAATAAGGCAGCTATAAGTATAGTGGAGCATGTATACGTGTTATATGTTGGAGCATCTTTTGGGTATATGCCCAGTAGTGGTATAGTTGCATCCTCAGGTAGAACTATTTCCAAGTTTATCAGGAACCACCAAATTGATTTCTAAAGTGGTTGCAGTCCCACCAGCAATGAGGGAGTGTTCTCCTTTCTCTAAATTCTCACCAGCATCTCCTGTACCCTGAGTTTTTGATCTTAGCCATTCTGGTTGATGTGAAGTGGAATTTTAGGGTTGTTTAGAGATATGTATCAGTAATTAAAGGCTGAACTCACAACCAAAAACATCAAATGCAATTTAAAGACTCAATCAAACCACAACCCAAATATTTCTTCTCAGAAATAAATAAAACAGAGGCTAAAAGTTATGTGTAAGTACCAAAGACCTCAGATAAGCCAAAGTGACCTTGAAATAAAAAAGAACAATCCTGGAGAGAGTATAGTACTAGATTTCAAATTATATTACTGAGCAGTAGTAATAAAAACATTGTGCTACCAGCACTAATGAGACATTTCACCAATGTAACTATGTACACAAGACCAAGGCATGAGCACATATGATTACAGACATTAATATTTGACAAAGATGCCAAAACACACATTGGAGGAAAGCAGCATCTTTATGTAATAGTGAGGTGAAAACTGTGTATTAAACTCAGAAAGACAAACATGATACTCACTTATAAGTAGATATTAGCTGTAAAGTACAGGATAATCATGCTCTAATGCACAGACACACAGAGGCTAGGTAACAAGGAGAGCTTAAGGGGCAATGTGTGGTACTCCCTGGGATTGAAAATTAGAATACATTTTGTGGGTCGACTGGGTGAGGGTGGGGAAGGGAATAGGAAGGATCAGGTTGGGGGATGGAGGGATGGATGGAAAAAGTACTATGAGAGAAAACTGGAACTAGGGAAGCATTTGTGGAGCAAGGAAGAAACTGAGTGCAGTGGAAACTCCCCGGAATCTATGAGAGTGACCCTAGTGAAGTATTCTAGTGAAGAGGGATAAGGAGCCCAAACTTGCTGTCTTCTACAACCAGGTAAGGCTCCTAGCAGTGGAACTGGGATATCAACCCAGACAAAATCCTTCAAACTACAGTTTGTTCTGGCTGCAAATATGCTTGAGCAATGGTAGTACAGAACTCAGTTAGTAGCTAACCAATGATTGCTCTAATTTGAGGCCCATGGCAGGTGAGGTAGTCCATGACTGACACTTCCGAGATAGATAGGAACCAGAGATAGGCCAGCTCAGAGATCCGAGATAGAACCAAACACTACTGGTAAAAACAAAACAACAACAACAATAACAACAACAAACTAACTGATATGATTCTTAAGAATATTGTGCTATACTCTTACATTGGTGTCCAGCTCAACTGTAATCGGAGAGTCATCATCCAGAAACTGATATGAATAGATACAGAGACCTACAGCCAAACACTAAACAGAGCTAAGAGAATTGTGCAGAACAAGGGGAGGAAGGATTGTAGGAGTCAGAGGGGTCGAGTACACCAAGAGAATATAGCCCACAGAATCAACTAAATAGGGTTCATAGGGGTCCAGAGAGTCTGAACCAACAATCACAGACTGTGTAGTCTCGTACAGCTAGGTCCTCTGAATATTCCTTATGGTTGTATAGCTTGATGCTCTTGTGGGACTCCCAGCAGTGTGAGGTGAGGCTATCTCTAATTCTTTTGTTTGCGCTTGGAGCCATTTTTCTCTTACTGTACTGCCTTGCCTATCCTTGATATGAAGGTTTGTACCTAGACTTATTGTAGCTTGTTATGCCATGTTTTGCATGTATCCCTGGGAAGATAACTCATATTTTGGAAGGAGAATGAAGGAGTAGATCTGGGAGAGATTGAAGGTGGGAGAGGGACTGGGAGGAGTGCAAGGAGAAAAAAACTGTGGTTGGGATATGAGGCATGAGAGAATGATAATAATAATAACAAAAAGATTAAAGACATTTCTATTACTGTATACAAAAATTCATCTCCAAGTTGACCAAACACTTTAATGTAAAATCTCAAGCTTTAAACACTTCTAAAAGAAAGCATAAAAGTACGTTACAAGATATAGGGGTATAAAAATGATTCCAGTAACTGAGAAATTAAGGCCAATAATTGACAAGCCTGACTTTTAAAGCAAAAAAAAAAATGCTTTGTACACAGTTAAAAGAAACAATTGTTAAAGTTAAGAAGCTCACAATGTAGGAGAGAATCTTTATCAACTATACATCTGACAAAGGATTATTACTAGGAATATATAAAGACCTTCAAAATTAATTGAGGAAACAAATGAACCAGTCACATATGAGTTATGAGCCTAACCAATTCTTTAAAAAGATGGAAACATCTAATAAATATCTACAAAGTGTTCACCAGACTTATCTGTCATTAAAATGCAAATTAAATTGCTTTGACATTTCATCTAGCTCTCCTTTTTTGTTGTTCTTGCCCACTTATACTGTATTAGCTTCATAAATTGATACTGAAATTGGTATGTTCAGAGATTGTATGTAAATTGATGCAAAGTATTGTGTATAATTTTAAGTGCAAATCAAAGCAACCCTGAGATTCCACCTCACACCAGTCAGAATGGCTAGGATCAAAAACTCAGGAGACAGTAGATGCTGGTGAGGATGTGGAGAAAGAGGAACACTCCTCCATTGCTGGTGGGATTGCAAGGTGGTACAACCACTCTGGAAATCAGGCTGGTGCTTCCTTAGAACATTGGAAATAGTTCTACCTGAAGTCACAGCTATACCACTCCTGGGCATACACCCAAAAGATTCCCCAACATATAACAAGGACACATGCTCCACTATGTTCATAGAAATCTTATTTATAATAACCAGAAGCTGGAAAGAACCCAGATGTCCTTTAACAGAAGAATGGATACAAAAAAATATGGTACATTTACAAAATGGATTACTACACAGCCATTGAAAACAATGACTTCATGAAATTCTTAGGCAAATGAATAGAACTAGAAAGTATCATCCTGAGTGAGTTAACCCAGTCACAAAAGAACGCACATGGTATGTACTCACTGATAAATAGATTTTGGCCAATAAACAAATAAATGAATACATAAATACATAAATAAATAAAAGACCATAATACCCATGATACAACCCATAAACCGTATGAAGCTCAAGAAGGAAGACCAAAGTGTGGATGCTTCAGTCCTTCTTAGAAAGGGGAACAAAATAATCACTCAAGTTAGAGGGAGGGAGGGACCTGAGAGGGAGAGAGGGTGTAAAGGGGGGCAGAATCATATGTGGAAGGCGACATGGGAGAAATACAGAGGGTCAGGAAGTTGAAAGGAGGTTACATGTGGCAGTGGGAGCATGGAGAACTGGGAGTAGACAGTAGAAAGTCCCAGATGCCAGGAAAGCAAGTTTCTCAGGACACAACGGGGATGACATTAGCTGAAATATCCAACAAACAGCAGATAGAACCATGTCCTGAGGTTAGGCACAGCCCCCAATTGAGGGATGGGGTCACTCACCCCTCAAAAATATTAACTCAGAATTGATCCTGTCTAAAGGAAATGCAGGGGCAAAAAGTGGAGCAGAGACTGAAGGAAAGGCCATCCAAGGACTTCCCCTCCTAGGGATCCATTCCATATACAGACACCAAACCCAGACACTATTGCTGATGCCAAGAAGTGCTTGCTGACGGGAGTCTGATATAGCTGTCTCCTGAGAAGCTCTGCCAGAGCCTGACAAATACAGATGTAGATATACACAGACATACATCAGACTGAACATAGGAACCCCTAAGGAGGAGTTAGGGGAACTACTGAAGGAACGAAAGAGTTTGCAACCCCATAGAAAGAACCACAATATTAACCAATGTGACACTCCCCTCCGCCCCCACCGAGCTCCCAGTGACTAAACCACCAACCAAAGAATACACAGGGTAAAACCCATGACTCCAACTGGATGTGTAGCAGAGGATTGCCTTATCTGACATCAATGAGAGGGGAGACCCTTGGTCCTGTGAAAGCTGGATGACCAAGTGTAGGGGAACACAAGGGTGGTGAGGAGAGGGGGTAAGTGAGTGCATGCATGAACATCCACATAGAGGCAGACAGAGGGGATAAAGGGTTTGTTGATGGGAAATTGAGAAAAATTTTGCTCTCCCCTTTTTAAGACCAGATTGTCTGAACTTCTTATTAGAGTGTTTCCTCTCACAGAATTGTTAGGAGACGTGTCTTAATAACTCATAAACTACCCATGACATACTGTTGTTTGGAGTTGTTTCTTGCTGGCAAACCTAAGTTTAAGGTATGGTGTCTCATTGTTCCGAGAAAGATATTCAGACGGAGACCAGTCATTTTAATGTTTGTAGCCTGTATCATTTCAGAATGGCAGATATCAGTGAGATGCCAGATGGGATTGTTCTTCTTATGAGCTAACTTCATACATAATTAAAAGTGGATGGTGAAAGTTCAAAGCTAAGAAAAATGTTTGCTGATTTCAAGTCACCATGAAAAATGGCTGCTCTTATGTGCTTCCTCACCCCCCACCGATATGCAAAACAAAAATTATTTTCTCTGTCACAATTCCCTTCTGCAACACACACCTCTTATAAAAAGCAAAACAATCAAAACCCAACAAAACCACTTTCCCTTCCTATCTTTTCCCATATGCTTTTCCTGAATACAGTTTCTCACTCAGATCACCCTATATGTGGGATAATTTTCATCTCAACTATCCCATTTCATTCCCTGCCCACCATAAACTTCTAACCATTTCAGGATAAGAAATGCATTTAATACAACTAAAAAAGTTCTCATCGTCTTAAAAGTCTCAAAACTGTCAAAACTGACACTCATGGCAATATCTTAAATATAGCATAGTTTATGTAATATCTTAAACAATAACATAGAAAAGCAATTTACATATCCTCAATATAAAATGTCACAGGCTATACACTCTCGTTCCAAAAGTAAGGAATTAAGTCATAATGAATATACAATACCAATACAACCTTGAAACTCATCAGGGGAAATATCAAATCCTATAACTCTATATCTGGTGTCAAGGGCTTACATGCCTTTAATCCTCTAGTTTTGCTGCTTGGACCATAGATCTCTCTCTGTTGGAATGATTCCATTCCAGGTATGCAGCTTTTTGGTAAATGTCTCACAGATTTGTCATCTCTTAACATTCTGAAGCTTCCACAATGACCCAGGCTTTACCTTCTTGATTGCATACAATGGCCTGCTACAACATCCTGGCCTCTCACATGCTTCATAAAGAGAATCATCTGTCATATGTTGCTTTAAGATATGAAGAGGTATTACTTTTAGGAGTTAGGAGAGTATATTAAGAATAATGACTTCAGTTTTATTGCTGCTTTGGCCAATCTTCTGATGCTATGATTGAACTAGAGTTAATTGATAAGGATAAAAGACAGGCTGTAACTTACCAGAAGGCTGATAGGTTAAGGGACCATATTGTATAGTGGTCTTGCAGTTTAGGACTCCACACATTACTGAAGAGAACAATTAATCACATAGAAGGAATTTTACAACAAAGAATCTGGGTTGTGTTGATCCATAAAACTAACATTAATTAATTAATGAGAATGGTGTCACCTTGACCTAAGAACCACTTAAAGCTCCTACATAACCTATTCCTTGATATTTCAATAGGGCTTAAACTTCTTTTTAAGTGAATATACTAAATGTTAAGGTCTGTTCTCATTTCATACATACATTCCATCCTAAACTGTTCATATTTTATTTGTAATACATACACTTTGTTGTCCTTAATATACTTTGTTCAACCCTATTCCTTCCTCCAAATAGTACAGTTCTCTTAATAGTCCCCCTCCTATATTGAAATTATATGAATATATAAATAAATATACATGTGCAATCATATATCATATATAATTATAAATATGTATGTTTAATTTTAATACAATTTAAACACAACTTCAAAAGATCTCACAGTGTTTATTAGTCTCAATACTCTCAAAAATCTAAAGTATTTTGTATCACTCATGGCAATATTTTAACTTCTCTATAAAGGAAAAAAAATAACATACATACATATTATATTCTTACATCATATTCATCTCTTACTCATCCTTTCTACTCTTTGTTTCTTTGTTCTTCCCAAATATTTCCCTTTTACTGTATGGTCATTTGTGTGTATGTATGTGTCAGAAGATGAATGTTATATTTGTCTTTTATCTTGAATTACTCTTTCTTATTTTCTGCTCCCCAAGCCTATTAAATTCCCTTTTGCCCCAGAAAATTACAGTCAGCTCAGATGAAACTGAGAATAAATGTGGTATTTGTCTGAGCCTGGTTTCTTTTCCTTAGCATGAAAATTTACACTTATATTCACTATCCTGTAAAATAGTAGATTTTTTTCTTCTTTTCAGCTTAATAAAACTCAATTTTTATTTATACCATAGCTTATCTATTTAATTGTTCATGGACATGAAACCTGTTTATATATCTCTGCTGTTTTGGCAAATAATGCTACATTAAACATGGATGTGCCCATGTCTTTCTGTTATGCAAACTTAGAATAATTGAACTACATACAGGGAGAGGTTTAGCTTGTTAGCTTGTTAATGCCATAGTTTTCTCTTAATTGCTTTTGAGGGTCTGCCACATACATATGTCTAGAATGTGAGCATTGCTTCTAGTACCACAAAAACCTCAATCCAAATCTTTCATTACCTCATAAAATTCAGTTGACTATAGGTATAATTTAAACAATTATTATTGGAGTAAAACTTTATTTTTTTAAATTATGTATACATTTAAAATATACTATAAAGATTATTTCACATGTACTGTTTTTCCTAATTAATTTTATAAAGGTATCCAGGCATGGTGTTGCACAACTTTAATCCCAGATCTTTGATAACATAGGTAGGTATATTTCTGTGAGATTGAGGTTCATTAATGAATTGTGATTCATTAATCATTTTTTAAAAAATGAATTTTATAGAGAAAAAACAGTTGAGTTAAAACTTCTAAGCACTTTCATGATTCTTAAGTCTAAATCTACATAATTTTACTGAGTTATGTTCCTGGAAGTAGCATAAAACAAGATGATCTAATTCTGGTGGTTTCAATACCACTTCATACATGATTTGTATATCGATGTGTATAATAAATTAGCATAAACATCTGACTTAACATATATTTATAGTATAAATCTTCTGTTCATTAGGAATATAAATATGATTAACCTATATTTTCCCGTTTAGGGTCTCATTAGAGTATAGTCAGAAAATTTGTTGATGCCTTCTTCTCAGTAGATAAAAATAAAGAATATTCCAATTCTCTGCTCATTTGCATAAATACAGAACTAATTTCTGAAAGTTCCTTATAATATTTTCAAGTAGAACTCTCTCAATTTTTTTTTTTGCCTTGTGTCTTTATATACTAGATTTTCACAACATGATAGCTTTCACAGTATGTATCTGGTAATGGAGGTTTTATATTATGATGACAAGGATGTTATCTTAACAGGTTTTATTTTATCATTTATTTTTTCTCAAATCGTAATTCATTCACACAGGGGTTATAAACACAGAAAGGCAGGATGTGGGGAAGGGAATGACACTGGAGTGTGGGTGTTCAGGAGGAATAGAGATATCTTCAGAACCGGGTATCAACTGGGTGAAGGTACAGAGGAAAAGTCACTATGACTCCGCCTATGACTCCTTGACCTTATCTAAGTTGGTATTGTCTGCCAAGGCTACCAATTTACAAGGTCTATGACTACTCAGGCTTATAGATTTCCACAAAAGCTTCCTGTTTACATCAGCTTATAGTCATCTGTTTCAATGTTTTTCCACTGAGACCCAAGACTTGGTGTCAGTATACATGTATGACAGGCCTATTGCTGATTTTAGGCCTATGGTTGATTTTAGGCCTTCAGTGTGTAAGCAGGGCTGCCCCGATATCCCCTCCCTTCTCTAAGTATAGAAGGGCTGTGGCAATTCTAATCTTGCGAGGGCAGGGATAGAGACCTGAGCTCCAGTAATTGAAGGGGACCTTGTAATGGCTCCGGTCCCTCTGTCTTTGTCCAGTGAGGCATGAGAGCCATACCCATCCCAATGTCTTTTTCCTGGAGAGGGGATACCTTTGACATTAACCCCTATGCAGTCAGGCTTGTCCCTCAGGGAACCCAGAGAGATATATTTATCTTTGATTTATATTTCCTTGCAGTGCTTAGCCTCACAGCCTAAGCAAGAATTCAGATCAACTGTCAGAGGGGGTTCTGGGTGACCCCTCTCTGCTTGGTCTAGGGGCAGAAGTCCCTCCTTTTAGGTTGGGTGGAGATTGGTTTTGGAAACACGCTGTATAAAGTAACAACCTCACCTTGAGTCTCGTGGTCCTCCATAGCTAACTTATAATAATATATCTGAATAGGTTTTGCTACCAAATTATTTATCTGTTGTATCACAGAGTGAGTCTGCCTATTTGAGGCCCAGGAACCAGCAGAAATAAGCAAAAAGAACCCAAATAATGGTCCCAAGATGGGAAGAAGTAGGGTTGACAATCTTGGAGAGGCTGAAAACCAATTCTTGTATCAGCATTCATCAGTCTCTTTCTCTCTCTGATTTTTCTCAGGGCCTTCACTGACCTATTTCATGCTCTCTTTAACCCTTCTTGTCTTGTCTACGTAAAGGCAACCTTCTTCTTTAAGAGCTGTACACAGTCAAGAGCTGTACACTGCCTTTTCTATTGTGATAGAGTAAATCGAATCCCTTAAGTATCTTTGCGATTTTAGGAGGTCTCTTCAGACAGTGAGATGAGGGATATCTTCAGATTAGTTATGTCAGTCTCTAGCTGTTCGATGTTCTTGTCAGTGGCTCTTCAAAGGTCTGAGTAGTATAATTTCAAAGGCCAGCTTCTGGATTAGAACTTCTAACAGCAGATATCACAGGTGATTCATTTTTCCCTGGAAAGGAAAAAGAAGGGAATTCTCAGGGAGACTTCTCTTCCCTGGATATCAATTGTTATTCATCTTATTTATGATTGGGCCTGGCTTTGTGGGGGTATCTATTTATTTCATTAATCTTTTTGGTAGCCAGTAAGCTGTGCCTTCTCTGGTATCAAACTAGCAGCTTGACAACACACCTGAAAGCTCTAGAACAAAAGAAGCTAATACACCCAAGAGGAGTAGACAGCAGGTAATAATCAAACTCAGGGCTGAAATCAACCAAATATAAACGAAAAGAACTATCCAAAGAATGAATAATACCAGGAGCTGGTTCTTTGAGAAAATCAGCAAGATAGATAAACCCTTAAATAGACTAATCAGAGGGCAGAGAGGAAGTATCCAAATTAATACAATCATAACTGAAAAGGGTGACATAACAACAAAAACTGAGGAAATTTAAAAAAATCATCAGATCCTACTACAAAAGCCTATACTCAACAAAATTAGAAAATTTGGATGAAATGGACAATTTTCTAGACAAATACTGGTTCCCAATGTTAAATAAGGACCAGATAAACCATCTAAACAGTCCCATAACCCCAAAAGAAATAGAAGCAGTCATTAAAAGTCTCCCTACAAAGAGAAGTCCGGGACCAGATGATTTTAGTGCAGAATTCTATCAGACCTTCAAAGAAGACCTAATTCCAATTCTCTTCAAACTATTCCACAAAATAGAAACAGAAGATACACTACCCAATTCATTCTATGAAGCCACAATTACGCTCATACCTAAACCACACAAAGACCCAACAAAGAAAGAGAACTGCAAACCAATCTCCCTTATGAACATTGATTCAAAATTACTCAATAAAATTCTAGCGAACCGAATCCAAGAACACATCAAAACAATTATCCATCACGATCAAGTAGGATTTATCCCAGGAATGCAAGGTTGGTTCAATATATGGAAATCCATCAATGTAATCCACTATATAAACAAACTGAAAGAAAAAAACAACATGATCATCTCACTAGATGCTGAGAAAGCATTTGACAAAATTCAAAACCCCTTCATGATAAAAGTCTTGGAAAGGTCAGGACTTCAAGGTCCATACCTAAACATATCTAAAGCAATATACAGCAAAACAGTAGCCAGCATCAAACTAAATGGAGAGAAACTTGAAGCAATCCCACTAAAATCAGGGACTAGTCAAGGATGCCCACTCTCCCCGTACTTATGTAATGTAGTATTGGAAGTCCTAGCCAGAGCAATTAGGCAACACAAGGAGGTCAAAGGGATACAAATTGGAAAGGAAGAAGTCAAAATCTCACTATTTGCAGATGATATGATAGTATACTTAAGTGACTCCAAAACTTCAACCAGAGAACTCCTAAACCTGATAAACAACTTTAGTAAAGTGGCTGGATATAAAATTAACTCAAGCAAATCAGTAGCCTTCCTCTACTCAAAAGATAAACTGGCTGAGAAAGAAATTATGGAAATGACACCCTTCACAATAGTCACAGAGAATATAAAATACCTAGGTGTGAACCTAACCAAGCAAGTAAAAGATCTGTATGACAAGAACTTCATGCCTCTGAAGAAAGAAATTGAAGCAGATCTCTGAAGATGGAAAGATCTCCCATGCTCATGGATCGGAAGGATTTATATAGTAAAAATGGCTAATTTGCCAAAATCCATCTACAGATTTAATGCAATCTCCATCAAAATTCCCACTCATTTCTTCACAGAGATAGAAATAGAAATGTTAAAATTCATTTGGAATAACAAAAAACCCAGGATAGCAAAAACTACTCTCAGCAATAAAAGAACTTCTGGGGGAATCACCATCCCTGACTTCAAGCTGTCCAACAAAGCAATAGTGTTAAAAACTGTGTGGTATTGGAACAGAGACAAGCGGGGGGATCAATGGAATAGAATAGAAGGCCCAGAAATGAACCCCCATACCTATGGTCACTTGATCTTTGACCAAGGAGCTAAAACCACCAAGTGGAAAAAAGACAACATTTTCAACAAATGGTGCTGGTCCAATGGGAGGTCAGCATGTAGAAAAATGCAAATTGATCCATACTCATCTCCTTGTACAAAGCTCAATTACAAGTGGATCAAGGACCTCCACCTAAAACCAGCCACACTGAAACTAATAGAAGAGAAACTGGGGAAAAGCCTGGAACAGATAGGCACAGGAGAAAAGTTCCTTAACAGAGCACCAATGGCTTGTGCTCTAAGACCATGAGTTGACAAATGGGACCTCATAAAACTCTGGTATGATGCAACCTTTTGTGTTAGAGCACCCTATCTCCCTGTGGGGCAGGGACTTGTTAAAAGACTTGGGCTTTAAACTGAGCAATGAGTATTCTGTCACTGCCCAGTGCATGATGCAGGATATGGGCTACACCCCAGGATATGGCAAAGGGAAATATTAGCAGGGATGAACAGATCCTATCCCTGTGCAACAGAGACAGAAAAGAAAGCGGCTGGGTTTTTCTTAAGGGCCACTGGGGAAGGAATCCCCATTACTTGGAAAACGGAGGATCCAGTTTGGGTTCCTCAGTGGCCACTCTCCTCTGAGAAATTAAAGGCTGTCAAAGAGCTGGTGGCTGAACAACTGTCCTTAGGACACGTAAAGCCCTCCGTGTCTCCCTGGAACACTCCCATCTTTGTAATAAAAATGAAGTCCAGGAAGTGGAGATTGTTACATGATCTACGTGCTATAAATCAACAAATGCAGGTCACGGGCCCAGTACAATGAGGCCTACCGTTATTATCATCCTTGCCAGCCATGTGGCGTATAATAGTTATAGATATCAAGGATTGTTTTTTCTCCATTCCTCTATATGCCAGAGATAGTGAACGATTTGCATTTCCCGTACCATCCTACAATTATGAGGAGCCTGATCAGAGGTTAGAATGGGTAGTGTTGCCTCAAGGTATGGCCAATAGTCCTACCATGTATCAGCTGTTCGTAGGCTAGGCCATTGCACCATTAAAAAAAGAGTATACTGAGCTAAGATGTCTACATTACATGGATGACATCTTATTGGAAGCCAAAAATGATCGTGTCTTAGACCAAGCCTATGAAAGATTAGTTCAACTGTTGAAAATAAGGAACTTATTTATTGCACCTGAAAAGGTACAAAAGGAGAAGATAGTGAATTACTTGGGAACAAAAATAGGTCCTGAGAGGATTTCACCACAAAAACTTGAGTTAAGAAAAGATAAGTTAAAGACTTTAAATGATTTCCAAAAGTTATTAAGAGACATTAATTGGGTAAGAAGCTATTTGAAATTGCCAAATCATGAGTTAAAGCCCCTATATAATATTTTAATAGGTGATTCCGCACTTGATTCTCCTAGGCAACTAACAGTAGGAGCTAGGGAGGCTCTATGTAAAGGGGAAGACAGATTACAAAATGCCTTTCTACAGAGATGGCAAGAAGGGCAGCCATTATGCTGTGTATGCGTGCTACCTATGGTCAACCCACGGGATTGTTGTGGCAGGAAGGCCCATTATTATGGATTTATCCAAAGATTTCTCCAGGTAAATCCATAGAACACTACCCCACTGCAATTGCCTCTCTGGCCCTAAGTGGAATTCAACAATGTTTACAGTTTTTTGGATTTACTCCTGCCAGTATTATAGTACCCTATTCTAACCATTGAACTGAAATCCTGTGTGGCACCATAGATGACTAGGCAATCTTACAGTGTAGCTACAGTGGGATGGTTGATAATCACTATCCTAAACATCCTTTGCTGACATTTCTTAAGGAACACCCAGTGATTTATCCGAAAATCACCTCTGCACAACCCCTTAGGGGGAGACAAATATCTTTACTGATGGCTCCAAGACAGGTTGTGGAGCCTACATGACAGAGAAACAGGAGCCTGTGTTGTTCCACTTTCAACCGGGTTCACCTCAGATTGTGGAATTGAATATTGTTGTGGAGGTGTTTAAGAATTGTCATTTTGCATTTAATTTGATATCTGATTCAGCCTACATTGTTAATGCAGTAAGAATCTTAGAAATAGCAGGTCCTATTAAATATACCAACACAGTACATGCCCTACTTCAAGAATTACAAGAGTTAATTTGGCAAAGGAAAACTGTTTCTTTATTCAGCACATAAGGGCACATACAGGCTTACCTGGGCCGTTGAGTGAAGGCAATGCTAGGGTCGATCTGTGGACGAGGATGGAATGTATTTTCCTGAGCTCGTCCTTGAAACAAGCCCGACAATTTCATCAATCATTCCATGTGAATGCAAAAACTTTACAACAAAAATTTCACATGTCTAGAACAGATAGATGCCAGACAGGTGGTCCTGGATTGTCCTCAATGTGTGGTCCATCTTCATCCACCCAGTGTAGGAGTGAACCCTAGGGGGTTGTTACCACTTAAAATCTGGCAAATGGACGTCACCCACATTTCAGAGCATGGGACTCTAAAGTATGTTCATGTGTCTGTAGATACCTGCTCAGGTATCATACATGCTACACCTTTGACTGGAGAAAAGGCTCGCAATATCATAGGACATTGTCTAGAACCCTGGGCTGCATGGGGGAAACCACAACAGCTAAAAACTGACAATGGACCAGCCTATACGGCTCAGTCATTTGCCTCCTTCTGCAAACAGATGGAGATACAACTTAATCATGGATTACCATATAATCCTCAAGGACAAGAAATTGTAGAACATGCTCATCACACCTTAAAAGAATGTTTGATGAAACAAAAAGGGGGAATAGGCCAAGGCCATACACCCAAGGAGAGAATATCTCTAGCCCTATTTACCCTAAACTTTTTAAACTTGGATGTTTATGGCCGCTCAGCTGCGGACAGACATCCGAATTCTCATGGCCCCTCTAGAAGCATGGTAAAATGGAAAGATATCTTGACAGGCTCTTGGCAAGGGCCTGATCCTGTGCTGACATGGGCACGAGGTTCGGTTTGTGTCTTTCCCCAGAACCAACTGGATCCAGTGTGGGTGGCTGAGCGCCTGGTGCCGAAGGTTCGCCATGAAGACCCTCCTGAGGCTCGTGATGATGATGGTGACAGTGACATCAGGGATAGCAGAGCCGAGATGGGGGATCCTATCGGTATTCCCAAAACCGATGCTGGTGATGTACAATGCACAAGTGTTCCCTCACTTGTTTAACACCAATAGAAGCTTGGGAATGGCTTACTTACCCTATGATAGCCAATTTAGTAGCATGGAAAGTAATAGAAGCCTAAAACTACAGGGCAGTCTGTGTTTCTACATGGTTAGAAATATATCAGATGCAATTGACTGCATTAAAATTTATAATCAATCTGCTGCATGGCTGGAAGAAGCATATTGGGGCACTAGCCATGATGTGATGGCTAATGCATCTGTCCTATCAGCCTGGTGGCCCAGCCGGGAGGGCCATATTTTTCCTCCTGCTCAACAATGTTGGGCCCCTTTTTGCCAGGGAGTCATGGAAGAAAGTGGCCCGCTTCCATGGACAGGCTGTCAGAGCAGAAAAGCCACATGGTCTGTACATAATTATTTTTCCTTTTCCCCATATATTAGCGTAGAATTTAATGCAACCCATCCTGGCCCCAATTTTACTGCTGTGGATCTAGATAAGAGTAGTGTTAATCCTTTTGATTTGTGGCTTCTGTGTGGTGTTAACAGGAACTGTACAGATTTGTCCCCCCTGGCCATGTTGGGCGGAGGTAGCTTTGGTAGAGGAGTTTTAAGCTTTGACTGGAAAGGAAGTATGTCTGATAAGTTAGGAACAGGAAGTTCATCTGGTAGTTTTTCTTGGCAGACGGACCAGGTTACTTATCAGGAAATGAGCAGGACTGTTTTAACACCTACCCTGGTGTGTGTCTGGCCCCCATTCTTGTGGTTAGTCAGTAATAGTAGTGTTTCTGCTAAGGGAGAGATACAATGCACTCCTCAAACATGTTTTTATACCTTATGCTGGAATGCTACTCTTTATCCGTTTGCCATTATTACTTATATGCCTCGTTATGTGCCAGTGCCAGTTGAGGCTCCTAGCAGCCTACAACTATTTAGACAAAAAAGAGATTTTGGCATCACGGCAGCCATTGTTGCCGCTGTTACCATAGCGGCCATTGGCGCCACTGCCACTGCCTCGGCTCTTGCCTTGTCCAGTTGCATACAAACTGCAGAGACCTTGAATAACCTATCCTCCAATGTGGCTACTGCCCTGGATGTGCAAGCTTCCATCAGTTCTCAAATAAAGGGAGGATTAATGCTGGTCAATCAGAGAATTGACCTAGTACAGGAACAAGTGGATACCCTTTGGCAACTGGTGCAGCTAGGATGTGAATGGAAAATGACTGGCCTGTGCATTACCTCTATACAGTATCATAATTTTACCCATGCAGCAAAAATGCCTAAAACACTGTCACAGTTCTTATTACAGAATTGTACCTTGGAATTAGAAGAAACTCTGAGGGAGTTGAGATTCACAATAGTCCATGTTAATTCCATGAGAGTGGACCTATCTCTGGCTGAAGGACTGACTATGTGGATTGCATCAGCTGTGGATCACTTGAAGGAGTGGGCGGGTTTAGGATCCTTGGCGGTACTCATGGGATTTGCCTCCATGATGGGCCTCTGTTGCATTTGCAGGTTAAGGGTGACACAACAGTGGCAAGCGGCCATGGTGATTCAAGCCTTTACTGCCATTGAAGCCGGCCAGTCCCCTCAGGCATGGCTCACAGCCATTAAGCCCTGATTTATTGTCATGCTCAGGTTGTATGGCAAGGCACTGCACTTGAGATACACTGTGAGCAGTTAGCGGTCTCGAGGAGAGCATGTCTGATTTTTGTGGGTTCATACCGCCCTTCTCTTAACAACTCCCATCGTAGCTCCTGCCTCAGGAAAAAATTCGGTACTGGACGTGTCTAGCACTACCTGGATAGCAATAGCCAGGGAGGGTTAGTACAATGTCCACTTCTGTCTTACTGGGGGAAGTTGCATTTAAAATGAAAAAGGGGGAACTGTAGAGAGCTGCAATGCACCCCGCCTTAAAGATGGCGCTGGTTTCCGCCTACTGTCAGCCCGATGGCGAGTGCTCTCTGAAACAAACAACTCCTTATTTGGCTAAGCCTGATTCAACAGGTATGCTTCCGCATATATGTACCTATCCGCGTGTCCCACTTGGCTTCCTTGGGTAGGCTGCCCATAGAGTATTTAGCTGGTGGACAGGGACTCCCCGAGGCAGAAGAAGATTGTTCAAGTTTCCTGAATAAACTGCTTGGAGAAGAGCTCATGTGCCGCGCCATCCTTGCTGGACAAGGGTGGGTGCGACAAGATATCATTCTTGTTATTGATTTCTCAGCAAACATGATGATTTTTCATAATAAGCAATTCAACCCTAATAAGAACATTGGGAAGAATGGAGGGAAGAAGGAATGTATGAAAGAAGGAAACATTTGAATAGTCTTGACAACATTGCCTCTCATTTAACAAGAATTCAATCTTCATGGTCCACCTAATTTCCAGAGCCTACTTACACATTTACAAATGCTTGTCTGCTATCATTTATCATAAGAGAACATATTATCTTGCAGCATTAGTCAATTAGATAGAAATCTCCTGGTTAGAGAGGAATTACTTGAAATCAAGAAAGAGACTTATTAAGCTCATTATATTTTTCTGGCATTATACTAATGTGTGTTAACAAATGTTCATGCTTTAAATCCTTACCAGAGTCATACACTGGAAATTTAACTATAGAATTTAGTGAACATTTTGTTATTTTTATCTATTTGCTTGAAAGTTCATATATGCTTTATTTTTTTCTGAAGTGTAAGAAAGATGTTAACAAAAGAGCATTACAAACTAGGCCCATTGCAGCACACTAACATGGATAACTGCACTTCTGATTGCTTAAACACCCAAGATTTGAAATCAAATCTGTGTTGAATGTGATGGAAGTATATGTGTGAGAGAATGGACACTGCCCTACAATTTCAGGACATAACTTTTTATTGGGTTCTATGTCTTGTCCTGGGTGATCTTAAGCACTAGGCAAATAGTAATATGGAATAAATTCTCCAAGAACAAGAGAAATTGAATCGTTTAAGTTCAGGCAGCCTGTTTGCTTACGTGTACATTTTATCTGTTTCTTAGATATTTTTCCTTGAACTTCACAGACCATTTGGGTAATGAAAATCAAATAATTGTAAGAAGCACTCTATTTTATCAGCATTTTCTCATATACTAAATTCATTCATCTTCTGCTTATCAATATTGCTCAAACAATTTGCCTAGTAAAACTTTTAAGATATCAGGAATATTATATATGCATGCATGTCAGCCTATATACCCATAAAATTGAAGCTAGTCACTAAAGTTAGATTATGACTATAGAGATGTTGAAAGAGATGTATAAAACTATTCATCAGTAAGGATTACTCAAGCAGGATTTAGTGATTACTGAATCAAATAAGTCCTTTTTTTCTTCTGACTTATATGAATTTGTATCTTTAATATATGTGTTCAAAGAAGTTTCCTCCTGAAGAATGTAGGGGGATATAAAGACCCACAGACAGACATTATACAGAGAGTGAGAGATTTGAAACCTTCAGCCCTAAACAGGATGTCTTCATCAAATCCCTGTCTTCAGAACTCAGATAACCAGGGGAAGAAGGGACAGAAAGCATGTGAGAGCTACATGGGAAGAAGACAACAACAAAACAAGGCTCTCTGAATCTGTATGATCAAAGATCATATGGCGTCATAGACAGGGACACAGTATGCATAAGCACTACAACAGAGCAGTGGTTTTGTGGGACTCCCGAGTGTGCAAACAAATGGATCCCTGATTCTTGTGTGTTCCCTTGGCCTCTTTTCTTTCTGTTAATTTGTCTTGGCCAAATTCAATGTTATGGGCTTTGCTATATTGTATTGTATTGTATTGTATTGTATTGTATTGTATTGTATTGTATTGTACTGTACTGTACTGTACTGTATTGTATTGTATTATATTATATTTTGTTAAATTTTTACATAATGAGTGAATGAAGTATTCATTGGTTGGTTGGTTGATTGTAAACTAAGCCACTAGGGTAATGGTTAACAACTGAAGTGTCATATCTGCTGGGAGAGAGAAAAATCAGTTCTCTACAATTGAGTGACATTGAATATGACAACCACTACCAGATAGGCCTCTTTTTCAGTAGACAATTAACATATAATAGACTCTACATATTTGTGTGTATGCATGCATGCATGTACACATACACATACTTGAGTAAGTTTGTGTGTGTGTGTGTGTGTGTGTGTTTGTGCATTTGGATACAGTTTGGTATTTTTTGGGGGGGGGTTGGTGATATTGTTTCTTCATTTTGTTTTCTTGTGGCTGTTTTTCTATGAAGTTTTCTTGGTTTGGGTTTTTTCTCTTGTTGTATTGGGTTTTGTTTTGGAAAAAAATCCTTAAGGTTTGGAAGGTAGAGATGAGGAAAATATCTAGATGGATATGGGTAAAGTGAGGCATAGGATCAAAATATACTTAAATTTAAAATTTGTTTTAAATAATTAGAAATATAATAAATGGGCTCACTGAGGCCTATAAGGCACTCCCAACTACTCTGAGTCACATGCTATCCCCTAGGAGCTCCATTGTCCTGGTAACTCCACATCTACCTTCACCTGGCTTACAGAACCAGTAACTACCAGGCTAGATCACTTCCCTCTGCATATTCCCTTGTCCTCCTATTCATCTGGGGCAAAGTCAGCTGCTCTGAGCATCACAGTGTCCCCCTGTAGTGCCATTGTCCAGCACAAGGCTAATTACCGAAGACCTGCTTAAACAGGAACATTCAAAATAGGCTAGAATCCCCCACATCTGTTACATCAGGAATATTCAGGGACAAGCAAACGATTAATGGAGAACATGAGAGCTCAATCAACAAAAGCCAGGGTAATATGGCAGCTTCAGAGTACAGAAAATCTACTACACCAAACCCTAGATATTCTATCAAAACCAAAGCACAAGAAAATTACAAGGAGTGGAACTGTGGGGCAAGTGGTGCCATGACAACTAGACAAAAAACCTAGTAAGGATGAGTAGATTAAGGAACTTCATAAATTCTCATAAATGAGAATGATAGGAATTTGTATTTGCTCCTGACCTGCCTCCTGCCCTGGAACATGTGACCACAGTACCCCACTAATAGGACCATGACAACTGGTCATGGAGTGTAGAGCCCAAAATTCTCCATGCTAATAAGGTATCTAGATGGGCCCTGAGGGTTGGCCAATAAGCTTCCCTTCCTGAATATTCCTGCAGAAAGCTATTTAAACTCTTGTCCACCCTGAGTAAGTCTTAAGCATGCTTTGAACCATGAATAAACAGGGTGGATAAGCAAGGACTTTCTCTCTCATCAGGCACCACCATGGGGGAAGCCACTGTCAATATTAGGCTGTACCACCTAAGTCTCCCACAGAAGCCCTTACTGCACTCCTGACACTTACTCAGAGCTAAACCAGATTCCCCTGGCCCCAGGGTCATCTCTGACCTCCTCCTACTTCTCAAATGTTTGTGGTTCGCAGCGGTGTCTAAGTGCCCAGGGCAATGAGAACCATCCTTTGTCCCAGTTCATTTCATGCCATTTCTCACCTGGCACAAAACTGTCTAGGACTCCTATCATAGGCTATGTCTAACTTCCCTTGAATGGAAGACTGTATCACATGAGCTGGCATCCCATGATAGCAAGGGAGGAACATAGGCTAACAGTGGTCCTGCATTTTCTCTCCCTGAGCAGTATCCCAGAACCCCAGTGTTAAGGCAGAATACATACCCACAGGGGACATCATTAGTGATATTAATTAATTAATTAAAAATAGTAATAAAGGCCTTTAAACAGGAAATGAATAAATCCTTTAAGGAGATAATAGAAAACTATGATCAAATAGACAGGAGGCCTTTAAACAGGAAACAAATAAATCCCTTAAAGAAATACAGGAAAAAACAACAGATGAATAAATAAAGCTGTTCAAGATCTGAAAATATAAACAGAAGCAATAAAAATAAACAGAAACCAAGAGAATCCTGCAGATGGAAAACCAAGGAAAAAAAAGCAGGAACTACAGGTGCAAGAATCACCATCAGAATACAGGAGATGGAAGAGAGAATCAGAGTCATTGAAGATATGATAGAAGAAATTGATATATTAGTCAAAGAAAATGCTAAAGCTAAAAAGTTTCTAACATAAAAACATCCAGAAAATCTTGGATACAATGAAAAGTCCCAACCTAAGAATAAAGAATGTAAGGGGAACAGTCACAGCTCCAAAGACCAGACAATATTTTCAACAAAATTATAAAAGAGAATGTTTCCAATCTAAATAAATAGATAACTATAAATATATAAGAAGCTTACAGAACACTAATTAGATTAGACCGGAAAACAAAATCCTCCCACCATATAATAATCAAAACTTATAAATGTACAGAACAACCAAATATTAAAAGCTGTGAGAAAAAAAGGCCAAGTAAGCTGAGATTCCTAATAGTGGGGAATATAGAGACTTGTGTCCACCTACTATAGCCAGGAAGGTCTTTCAGGGAAAAAGGGGGGTCATAAAAAATTCACAAAACCTTCAACTCAAACTTTTTCCTGCCTACAAGATGTACAAACGTAAAGATGAACCAGAAATTGAGGGAATGGTCAACCAATAACTGCCCTAGTTTGATCCCATGTGAGATAGCCAACCCCTGACACTATTAGTGATCTTCTGCTATGCATGCAGACAGGAACATAGCATAACTGTTTTCTGAGAAGCTTCATTCCATAGAGGATATAATACAGATACAGAGACCCACAGCCAAATATCAGGCAGAGCTCTGGGAATCTTGTAGAAGAGTGGGGGATAGAAGTGAGAAAGTCAGAGGAGTCAAGGACATCACAAGAAAATCTACAGAGTTAACTAACCTAGGCCTATGGAGGCTCACAGAGACTGTACTACCAACCAAAGAGTATGCAAGGGCTGGACCTAGGTCCCCTATAGATTTGTAACAGATGTACATCTTAGTCTTCATGTCGGTCCCCTAACAATTGGAGCAAGGGCTGTCTCATATTCTGTTGCCCATCATTGTACCCCCTTCTAGTATCTGGACTGCCTCGTTGGGCCTCACAGAGATAGAATATGCTTACTCTAGCTGGAAATACATGTCTCAGAGTGAGGTGGTACCAAATTTGGGGAAAGGGTGGGAGTAATAAGGGAGAGATTTGTAGGGAGGACTGGAAGGAGAGGGATAGGGTTGAGCTCAGGATATAAAATGAATAAAAAATAAAAAATAAATTACTGAAGAACAAAACATACAATAAATAAAGAAACTTGGTCATTTTAACTGTTAATATGTATTATAGAACAGATAGGTTATGTTTTATATATTCCCTGGAACAGAAATCACTGATTAAGATACAAGAAAAACATGAACTACATTACACATAAGAATATGATCTGCTATGTGCTGTTGCTTCATGGTTTCAAGAAAGACATAAACAGACTTCCTTTAATTTGCCCAAAGAGATAAAGCCAGAATCCCCGTCTGTGTTGCTTTCTGCTTTATAATACTATGATCCCTATATCTAATATTTTATAATCTAGAAAACTTGCAGGATTTTATGATCACTTCATTTGTATCAAAGAGTGGTAATCAATCTTTACTTTGGTGGGCATTATCTATGGAGAGATTATAATTCTCATGAAATTCTCCTATTCTCGTGATATTTTCTCTCTCGCGATATCCTCTTCCTCTCGCGAGATCCTGTTTGCAGGGGCACTGTGAGCCTCACAATGGGGCCCTTTGTCTGAAAGGGCGGGGCTCCCACTCAGTTAGCAACAGGTGAGTGGGTGGTAGTATTACAGGGGAACTCTGGGTGGATAAGTCCACTTAACCATGCAGGATCCCAGTGGGGACAAAGTTTGTAGAGCAGGTGGTGAAGAAGAAGGGGAGGATGGACAGCACACATCCAGAGTTCGTGATACTGAAACAAGCTCACATCGATCTGAAGCAAGCTTACATCATTCTGAAACAGAGAATAACCGTGATAACTCTCCACATGTAAATCATGCCCAAGATTTTGGTAGCCAGGCTGCCCCAGGTAGCCTCGACGCAAGGAACCCGTTAGAGGCAAGAGTGGTGGTGGAAGAAGCAGCCATAGCTCCTCAGGGTGAACAGGCACCAATTATACTGGGACCCGGTGGAGATACTGCAACAACAGCTGGAAGTCGACTCTTGGAGTTGTATCTTTTATGAGGAGCACATTAACAGGGGTACAGCAACATAGTAAGAACAGAACTCCAAGAATGATTTGAGAGGGGACTTATTGTGGGGAGGTTTATAGCTTACTGGGAAGGAGACGGAAAAGTCATGCTGTAGATAGTCAATCCTGAGGCAGACTACAGAGGCAGAATAGGGAACCAAGTATATCTGTGAAGGCTATAGGGTGTGGAACACCAAAACCACTGAGGAAACGGCTGTGAGTTTCCTTGGGTGTTAGTTACAGGATGCAAAAGTAAACCTCAGAGGTGTGATCAAACCCAATGCACAAAGAAATTCAGTAGTGAAAACCTTAACTACAACTCCCTTCAGTTCTGTAACAGTGCCGTTCCGGACCGCTGTGGAGGCAAACATTGCATGCAGAACCCTGGCCTCAAATGTCCAGCACCAGCAAGTGATGGTTCAGCAGGAGTTCACTGTGAATGACACTATTCTCACTGTGTCAGTTCTCCAAGAGTTTGGAGTGAGGGTGGTCTTTGATTGGGAGGCAATGGGTATTCTAGGTGCTGTAATGGAGACTCTGGTTGACTAAAAGTAAGCAGATATAGTATGAGGACACTGCCCAGATTCCTCATTTTTCTCCTGATGTTTTCTCCTTTCTACTTTTAGTAGGTGGACCACTGAAGATCCTGTTCTCTTCCGAACATCCATCAATGCCTTCCTTGACCAACTTTCCCTTGTGATGAGGACAATCCCACGCCCAGTGTTTATGGCTGTTGTCAAACAAGGAAGAGGAAGAAATAATGAACTCTAATATGTTACCACCCACAACACAAGGCAAAGGCATTTCATGATTTGGGAAACTGTCCCTTTGCCTTCATATTCACTGTTTTGATTCTATCACACTGTATCTATCAGTCAGTGTTACTGGAGGAGTGAATATTGAAAGTCAGATAATGAAAATAACACTGAGTTACTGTTTTTATTTTGAGTTATGGTAGAAATCTTCAGGTTTCTCAATTGTGTCCTTTAGTTGGAAGGGGAGCGTCTGTGTTTCTGATTTCTTATCCTCCAAGGCAATTAGCAATTAGGAAATGGGAGAAATGAATATTTTATTTTTTACTAGTATCATGGAGTGTGTATACTTGTGTGTATACATGTGTGAGTTTGCGTGTGTGTGTGTGTGTGTGTGTGTGTGCACAAGTGAAATGACACCAACCTGGAGTTCAGAGGGTGACTTTTGTGAGTCTTCCATCCACCATGGGGGTTCTTACTACCAAATTAAAGTCATCATCAGACTTGGAAATCTTTTCAACAGAGGAGCCACTTTTACAGCCCATTTTCAAATAAATTAATTAAAAAAATACTATAAAAAGCATCACCAGCCACTCAGTTCTTCAAACTGATTTCTTCATTCAGCCAGATTTCCTCTCTAGGTAAATATCTGTTAGTAAAGCTATTTTTATTTTGTCCATTTGAATCAGAATACCTTTCCTTTTTTTTGTTTTGTTTTGTTTCTTTCATTCTGTCTTGAATTTTGTCAGTCTTTTTATTTACTCTTAATACTTTTGGGTGCAAGTTAATGCATTTCTGAGTGTCCTCACTGCTCCCTCTACTATGAGGCTTGAGTGAAGACACACATAAAAGCTCTCATCTTGCTCAATAACTAATAATTTTACTGTGATCCTGTTGGGAATCATCTGTGGAGTAGTCACTTTCTAGGTGCAAGCAGTTTTCTTACACAATGACCTCAGAGTGTTATGCTGGAGCCTCAAGCAGAGCTAGCCTTCTTTCCCTTCATAACTCTATCCTCTTAGACTCTCTTTCACAGACTGTAATTGCCCTTTATTATTGGAGAGAGGAGTGCATAGGTGGATGGAGTTAGGGGCTATAATATGGGCAGTCAGAAGCTACAGATTTGAAAGACTTTCTCTGAGGGAGAACTAATACATTGGAGTTTTTGAGGAGAGCAGATAGTAAACTGCTATACTACTCAACAGTTGCATTCTACCACCCTAGCTGATCGGCTGAAATGGCAGTAGGGGTTAAGACTTACAACATTCTATAGAACATGAATTAATGTTACTAAAGATGTGGTTAAGTATACAGATCAGGGAGTGTTTTTTATCTACTCACAAAAAGGTATAGAGCAAGAGTCATTGATATTATGGATGGGAGTTTTCATTTGTAGCCCATCTCCCTGAAGGGCCCAAAGCAAGGCTGTAATTAAGAAGGTCCAGGAGTGGTTGGGACATCTTGTATTGGTGACCTCTACCAGGATACCTGATTTTGGGTTAAGTCTAGGGTGAAACAAGTATCTCACCTTCCTGGGATGATGGCTCAAATAATTTAAAATATTTTTAAATATTGTGTACTTTTATTCTTTTGTAGGACTTGCATAATATTTAGTACATGTTATAAAAAATATAGTGAAGTAGAGAAGTAATATGATTTTTTTATCTCTCATACTCAATTTTATTACACAATTACACATAGACTTGATATTTATTTTAGTTTAAAATGACTAATAATTTTTCTGTCTTATGATTATTATTATATGGTAGAAAACAAATTAGTTAGTACTCAGGCATAGTACTCAGATTTGGGACTATAAAAACAAAATATTAGAATTTATTCACAAAAGAAAAATATTTATTTCATATATTTTATGATATTTTGTCCTAAAATTTTAGTTAATTAATATATGAAAAGGAACAGAAATGTCAAACTTTGTGACAGAGATAGGGGTGTGAGTAATTATTTTCAGAACTGCATTTAGATTTTAAATTATAAATACCTCAATCAATCTACAAAGAAATACTGGAAGTCAATTTTATATCTTTGCCCCACCATTCCCCCTTAATTCCAATAAACATTTTTCATATTTCTGGTAGGACACTATGTCATACATTTATTATAGCCTTCTTTTATTGGTATGAATAGTATCTACAAACAAAGCATTTTTATTTATTCTTAACATTTGGAATTTTATTCTAAACAATCATAACCATGAGCATTATTTAAAATTATATGTCCCATTTTGTTTCTCTACAATGATATTGACGATGCTCACAATGGATTCCCATTGCTATATCTTAAAATAACCATCCTTAAGGAAGAAAAATAGAAAAAAGACCTCAGTAAACCACCATTAAACTTGTTTTTTACATTTCTTCACAAATGAGTAAGCAGAATAGTTATATGAAAAATATTAGGGTACTTTTGGTTTATCCACCATGTGAGCATGGAAAAATGATTTTATTCTTTTACTACTATAATCACTATTTATTAAATGGGATAGGTAAGTACTTATCTAGAGATTATTAGGATAATTCCAGAACACAATGGATTTGGATATCTAAGCAGTTTCTAGTCATTAGGAGACTTGAGAACAGATAGTTACATCTGAAGAAAATGTGTTTCTCAATTTCACTAATTTTACTCTGTATGACTGATTTTTGAACTATATGTGTATAGGATGCATTACTTGGAATTAAGATGAATTTAAATTACATTACAAAATGAAATATGGTGAGTATTCTCCCTGTGGTTTAGAAGTAATTTTCACCAATGAGTGTAGCAAAAGAGTCCTCAACAGTATAATAATTGAAAGGTGTTACTATTCCTTATCATGACAATGTCCAAGCAATTGCATAGTGAAGACCACACTTGTGGTTACTTACAAATAGGTGTGTAAAAATCTTGGTAATCTTCAAAGCCTTTGGTCAGAAAATCCCTCTTTTCCGTCAATATTTTAAAACATGAACTTCTTTCACCAGACTGTACTACAGTTCTTATTGTGCTGCTTTGTCTCAACTGATTTGCAGTTCTGTCATCCTCAACTATTTAACTTCAGATTGTATATTGTCAACCTGGAGTTTACTGATCTTCAGAAATCAGAGCAGATATGTAATTACAGTTCACATACAATGTCAAAGCAATACAATTTATTTGAAGAATTGGTACTATAGAATAATTAGCTTGAAGCAAATTTAGTTTTTAGATGGCTGTTATAAGGATTGCATGACTCTATTCTGACTTACTCTTTTTGTAAGAAAACCACTAACTCTAAATCATATCCCACAGATCATTTGGAGAAATCACTGTTTGAACATCTCTATTGTAGCATCTGGTCTGTGCCTATCAGCCTCTCTACATAGTTGTTTCAATTAGGAAACATGGTCTATTCCTTAAATATTCCCACAGGACATGATCTAATTCTAAACTCGAGTCTTCATTCATCATAGTCTCAACCCTTAATCTCCTGCCTAATTTAATTTTCTTTGTCTCCTCTTCTAGTATGACCTCCATAAAATTAATTTGAAAAGGGCTTTATATTAGAGATACTCTACAAAACTAATTTTAAAAGGTTTTATATTAGAGATATTTTGCTTGAGACAAATGTCTCTGACATTTCTGACAACAGAAGACACGATAACTGAACTTATAACTCTTTTTCAGACTCACAAACATTCAACTTCTGGCCATTAGGCCACTGTTTCTGTATACAATTCTTCTATTTACTCCACTTCTACTGGAAAATTTATGTTTATCTTTTTGGTTGAAGCTATATTTGGTTTTCCCACAGAAATTGCTTTTTAATGTAGGTTCTTTGATCCCTCCTTAGAACAAAATCCCTCACAAATTGAGGTATTTCACTTTTCTACCACTATTATACATTAGGGAATACAGAATCTTCTTTGCTATATGTTATCCTTAAATTAAAATAATATACAGTAAATAGTGATGTAAATCTGATGAATACTGACATCTCATTGAAATACTCAAATACCACATTTCACTATCATCAAAAGATACTCAGAAGCTGTCTTTCTCTTCAATTAGTGTATATCTGTGCTAATTGTCTATGCACTGTGTGCTAATTGTCCTGCAATCTTAGGGTTTTGTGATTTCTTACTCTTCTTCAATTGTTCTCTAACATATATCCTAGGCAGTTTCATTGACTTTGATGTAGGATAAGTCATATTTGAATTCAAATCCCAGTTAGAATCCTTGGTAGTTACCCCATCATATAAATAGACTTTATTCACTACTCTGTACTTACAAACTATTAAATTTAGTTTCTTCAGACTTATTCCTCTCAAATATATGGGAATTTATCCATCATATTGTCTAGCACACCTTCCCTAATGTCTGATTCAGTCAGTCAGTCAATCAGTAAAAGTTGATTGAGTAACCGAATCCCTCAAGGTTTTCTGTCAAAACTAAACATTCATTTATCACTTTGAGTTTAAGAATACTTTCATTTTATTTCATTTGTAGTGTGTGAAAGTGAGGCAATATTTAAGTCAGACTCCAGTGTTTTTCCATTTATAACCTGTTGCACTTATTGTTTTTGTAATACATAACTTTTGTACTTGACTGTAAAATCACTAAGGTCAGAGGTTGTATCTCTTTAATTTTTCTCTTTAAAGCTTATTGTGTTGAGTCAAAGTTTGAGTTCTATGAGAAAGTGCTTAAAGAAAATTAGTAATTATTGTGCTGGTGTCCCTCATTATAACCCTTGATGCTGCACCACTATAGAATGTATAAGAATCAAGACTCACCCTTTAGGTGATACACTTCTGTTGTTTTCATTGGTTACCTTCAGAAATTTACTCACAATAGTTGAACTTTACAGTTTTTACTGCTTGACAACAAAATTAAATGAATAATGTACTTAATATCTTGATAAACAGGATATTAATCAATGTCTATTATTTTTATTTTTGATTATGGGATCTTAAACAGCATTTCAATTTTTTCTGCACATACTAAACTATACTTCTTAGTATGTCATTCCAAATACTCAAGTCTTTATGAATGGGAAATGACTACTCTAGGATAGCCTTTTAAAGGAAATATGACAGAAAAAGAGCTAAGGGAAAAAATTGAGAAAATGAAATACTCTATTAATATTTATGGACACTTTACTGTGTCTCCATCTCTATTACCATTATGTTAGATTGGATATTCATCATCATTACTGGATTATTGAAACAACTCTTTTATGTAAAACATACTTCTAGATAAAATGATGGAATCTTCTCAATATTCCTCATTCTCAATCCCTAGAGAGCATATTAAAAATAATGAGAAAAAAAATAATGAAGAGATGAGCAGGCAGAGGTATTGGGATTCACAGGAAAACATGCTTATCAAAGTAAAAACAGTGACATGTGCCAAATGATGTCCAAAGTGTAAGAAGTAGATGGTAACAGTAACAGGAAACAAGCAAAACTAACTTGTTTTCTATGAGTCACTTGCCAGGCCTTGACATATTAAAGAATCTACCATTTAACAACCAGAATGCAATGGATTCAGTTTATAATACTGTCTCATTAATTATAAATTCTAGGAAGGTTAAAAAATTTTTAAGTTGGTAGAACTTAATTCTAAAGAAAAATATGTAAATTATCATGCTATTGAGACATTTTATTATTTTAATGTGTATATTATTTTTTATTTTGATATTGTGTCTGAGTATGATGTATATGAGTAGACATGTGTGGATTCCATGATCATAGGGCAACTTTCTAGTTTTATTTATATCCTTTGACCTTTACACAGGACATACTACCATACCCTAAGTATATATTTGGAAAAGAGTGTCAAAATTTTATATTATAAAGTATTTATGTACCAAGGTGCTATATACAAGCATTTTTAGAGTACAGTATATACTTTAAAATGTCACAATTTGTGTAAGATTAGAAGCAAATTAAAAATACTGATTCTATAGTTCTTTTTGTAAGTTTGAGTCCTCATGGTTCTTCCTATATCTAGTGAAGAACTACAGGAAGAAATACAGAAAGTGGGAGGAATAGTCTTTCCCAGGGGAGTACACCAATTTTCCCTCTAATCCCAAATGACCAGCCCTGGAAACATAATTATCAAAGCCAACATAGGGACTGAGAAAAATTATAGTTAGTAATGTGCACGCATAAAGATATACATATATGCATGTAACAGCAATTAATGAAAGTAAATGATCATGTATTTCAAAAAGAACCAGGAGGTATTATTTGGGAGGGTGTGGAGAGAAAAATGATATAATTGTAATGTCAAAAATTTTAAAAAAATCTTTAAAAAACACATATCTTAGCCTCCAACATAGATCCACTATGTTGAACACTGCTGAAACACTGCTGATGAGGCTATCTTACTTTTTTTTTTATGAGAAATGTTTCTGTGAAGCTGTACACCACACCTTCCTGTCACTGTTCTATATCCTTTTTAGTTAGTTTTCCCAAGGAATAAGGAGATTATCTTTGCCTTGAAGTGTATTTAACACAAAATATGTTGTAATAATCCAGGAATGACAATGAGCATCTCACCTAGCCTACTGGACGTAGAGATGTTCCAGTTGGGGAAAGTGGAGAGATGAAGCATTCATAAACTGTAGTACTTGTTCATTGATGCCTTAATAGACAGATGTTCTGGATAACAAAGATATTTTATTTTCAGGATTAATGAGACAGCTGAGAGATGAAAAACTTTTTGATTAAGATAGAATGAAATTTAGGAAGAATATTAGTAAATGATACAGGTAATAAAGAAAATTAAGGGATGAATTTCTGCCTTTACATTCACAGGACATTTTCCTACACATTGCAGTAAATGTTGTGGACATATCAATTATGTCCATTATTATCTAAAGAGAACATGCAAATTACACACACATACACACACACACATTATATGTATAATATTAATAATATATATATATATATACATATATATATGTATATATATATATATATTGTGTGTGTGTACGTACGTATATGTAAATCCTGTCAGTAAGAAAAGCACTTACTAAAAAAATAACCAAATGTAGAACTGTAAAGAAAATTTCAATAGGTTTAATTATAATTGCCATGAAGTTGAACTGTCAGAATGTGTTCACTGAAATATTTTGCTTGCATTAATGCTTAACATCTTGCATTTTTATTAAAAATTCACATACAAATGAAATTGGACAAGCTGCCAATACCTGATTCTGTCCTTTCTTTCCACTTAAAATCATTTACTTATGTATATATTGATCTGATCTGGAAAATATCTAACATTGAGAACTATTGATATCAGGAAGAAGAGGAAAAAAATTAGAAGGAAATGTTTTCCCTCATAGTGAAATCTTCAACATGTTCTCCATGTATGTGGCATAATAGCTGGATAACTTTTGACATAACTGTTTGACATGGATAGCACGCAGGTTGATATCTTCAAAAGGACCAACCAGATAGGGTTCAATTGCCTCCTACAAGGCACCTATAGCTGCACTCTGGAAGCACAGATCTGTTTTGAAGTTGTGACCAATCCCTTGAACAAGATGCTGAAAGGGGAGCTTAGGAATTGAATAAGAAACAGTGGTACTAGCAATTAATGTAATTAAAGCTGCTATACCAGCAATAATCAAGCCCACTACCCTCCTGCTTCTGCTTAAAGCCTGACTCACTTCTTCCAGTACTTGTAAGTTTTTTTTCAGAAAGCCAAGGTTCTGTAATACTCAGGGCAATAAAACAAGAGCTGGTTGATAGACCCCCCCATAATAGATATGCCAGATTTCAACACACAAACACAATTAGAAAGTGTACAATCAATGCAACTTACGATGAATACTGTAGAGGAAACAAAAGTAATTTTAACTTGACAATTAAAAGAGCCTTAACACATGCACTAACACTTGTTTGAAATCCAGATCCTGTCCAAATTTTATCTCTTGCTAACATAACATCATAGTGAACTGCAGCTAACTTCCAAATGTCTCTGAAAATGTCCAGATCCAGTCTTCCAAAGGAAGACTCTTATTTCCAATATTGGACTGATTTCTAGACCAGTAAATGATTGAGTCCACATAACTGGCCACATTTAAGAAAAATACAAGAGTCATTATAACTTCTCTTTTTGATTCTCTATACCACAATGTCTAAAATCTTGAGGCAAGGTAGCTTGGCCCATTTGGGGTATAGGTAAGCAAAGATGGGTCATGAACTTGTGTCCAATACAGCTTCCCAGTCACCATTGTCTAGGCACTCAGCAGGCTCACAGGTCAGCATCTTTCTTTGTCCTGGCATCAGCATATCTTACCAATCTCTCTGGTAACCACCATGCTCCTTCATCATCCTGCAAAAATAAAATAATAAAATAAAATAAAATAAAATACAATAAAATGTGAAACATTGCCTCTTCCCCATATTAGATACCTGATAGGGATCATGCCATATGCCAGTAAATGGATCCTTCCTTTTCACCTAGGCATAAGTATACCTAGTTGTAGGGTACCATAGACACCCAGCAGAAAGTACCTTGGCATCCAAATTTATTTTTTATGGGATAATTGCTTTGACACAAGAAGTTAAGACATCTACTTTTGCTAATCACTTAGCAAAGAATGTTACTAATGTGTTGAGTATACAAGAAGATTTAGATAGGCATTTGGAACGTCAGAGTGATGCTTTTTATCCTATTCAAATTATTGGAAGGAAGTTCAGCATTTAAGAGTAAGGAGCCATATCAAGCGTCATGCCAAATACCATTGGAGTTATGTTACTTCTAAAATTTACAGTGGTAGTCATTATAATTAGGAATAAAAGTTTTAAGACTCTTACAGAGCATTTGGCATAACCCTAACACCTCTCAATATTTTAATTTTGCATAGTGATATTATGAATTTAAAGAATGCTCCTTTGCTGAGCTTTGATGCTGCAGATACTCTGATAAAATTATCCATGACTTGAGGTCAGTATTTTCATTTTGGTGAAGCTTCAAGAATGGCATATATAGCTTGATCATGCTAGCCCTTTTTGTCCTGGGAATCCTTTTATTCCTGCCCATCTTGTTGAAGCATGTTCTTAACAACATCAACATGTTGGTAGCCAAAGTACATGGCTTGAAACTGAAAATGGACCCCCAGGTGGAGTTATTAATTTAACAGGCTTGCAAGCCAAGGACGGGTAAGATTCTGCACAAAGCCTTACCAACCTAAGACATAAATACATTGCTTTTGAAAATGCATATTTTATGACAGGTAAGGAAGGCATTCTTGTCAGAATGACCTAAAACAGGCTAAGATTTGTTTATAAAATTTAAAAAAGGGGGGAAATGTGGAGAGCTTTTGGGGCTGCTTGGTAGGAATCTGACATTGACCAATGACAAGTAAATGGGCATCAGGCAGGAATCTGACATCAGGCTAGAAGAAAGAATAATTCCAGGCAGGAATCTAAATCTTAGGATACAACAAAGAAGAAGGCTTCAACCGTATAAATGACTTTGGGCTAGGACAGGGAAGTAGGCTCAGATATTTTGGTCATCCTGACAAGCCCTAAGAAACAGTGATCGTGGGACTTTATTGCCTTGCTTGTTCTTTGACTATTTGTGTTTATTGTCTTGATCCTTGACTATTTTCATCTATTTTACTACTAGATACTCAACCTAGAACTGATCTTAATAATTGCATGTAATTAAAATGGTATAAAAGCCAAAAGGAGGAGGGAGATGGGTTAGCAGGTTTCTGGGCAGGGGAGCAGGGGTTAATGGGGAAAGGGGATGGCAGCAGAAAAGTAGATAAATAATTTTATTTACAAAAATAAAAAGGAATCAGATAAGAAATTTAGTGGACTTCTGATAGAGTCTGAATTCAAGGAGTGTCACAGTACCAGGCCAATAACAATGAGGTTTCTTCACACTTCCAGTAGAGGATGCACACTTGAGAGCAGCTTTTGAAGCCAGTTGTTTCCTGAGTGCTTCACCACTTGTGGATGTGGAGGCAGTCTGCTTTCATGGGAGCCATAGTATGGGCATCTCCTTACTTATCCCTCTACTCCTTCAACTGATTCTCACTAAACGAGAAGCAAATTATATCTTGTTTGACTATTCTTATTAAATAGTTTTAACCCTCAAAATTATTGGAAATATATTGCTGTTAGAATTTTGCAAATATTTATCTTATTAAGGAAGAACTTGGCCGTTTCACTAGAGCATTATAGAATAAAGTGTAAACTTATATTTTTATTTTTTTTGTTATAAATGAATATAGTTCTTCTGATATATTCCAATCAGAGATTATTCTCCCCCATCTCTTTCTAGATCCTACTCATCTCACCAAACCACCACCAAATTTTGATTTTGTTTAGTAAAACAGGCAAACAAAAGAACATACAAATATAAAAAATAATAACAGAAAGCAAAAGAAACCCACATACACACAGAAAACTCATGAAAATACAAACTTGAAAACCATAATATACAACCAAAGGCTAGTAAGACAGAAAAATGTCCAAAAAATCTGTAATATAAAAAAAAGCTATAAAAATAGCACTGAGTTTGTTTTATGTTGGCCACCTACTAATGGGCATGGGGTTTATCCTTAAGTGTGGTTATTGTACAAGGTGAGACTCTATTGGAGTAAATTAATTTTCCTTCCAAATATTCAAATGGAGAGAGCTTTGGAGTTAGGGATTGGAGCTCATGTCCACTTTCCCTTCTCAGTACTTGGACCCCTCTGACTTGAACTTGTAAAAGCCATGTGTATGCTGTTCGAGTCTCTGTGCTTCCCTGTATGTATCAATCCTGTTATTTCAATGCTGTTTTCTTAGTATCATCCTTCCCCTCTGATTCATAAAATCTTTCTTTCACTGCTTGCACATAGGTCTCTGAGTTCTCAGCTGAGGTGTTTAATGAAGCTATCTCATGTCCAACTGAAAATTCTAAGGTCTCTCTCTCTCTCTCTGTATACACTGTCTAGGGTTGTACTTCTCTCTATTACTTTCCATACAAGAGGAATGCATTATACTGATATATTACTTTAACAAAAAAATATGATATTCAGTTTCTCTCTATGCCCATGTCCTATCTAGTTTCATGTTCTAAGATACTTGGGCAGTTTCAGACATGGACTCCCGGTCACTATTGTATATTGCAGTATTTTTAGCTTTGTTGATGGCTTTGTTAAACTCTAGAAACAAGTGGTGTTTTCTAGAATCATAAACACCAGACAGTAGGAGTGAAGGCTCTAGTTAGGCATCCGGTTCAACTTCTCTGTGTTCGTTGACATCTAAGTGCTATCTTCAGAAATAGAACTTTACCATCACTTTGTGGAGAGGAGTCAATAGTCATGGTAATAGCCTAAATTATTTGGGCATTTACATGGAACCCTTTTGGAGACTGACTCAACAAGTTGTAACCAATTGTGTGGGCTAGATATCTAGTAGGTGTTTGTCTCACCAGATATTCGGTGACTCTATTTGGATTTTTTAATATATGTATATATTTTAAGAAGCTTCTACAGTAATCTGTATCCATATGTCCTCTTCAATGACCAATGGTGTTAGTTGTTCCTCCCACCATTCCCTCATTTACCCTTCCTATCCCCTCTAATCCTCTTGCTCTAGGATACCCACTGTCTCTTCTTAATCATGTATTCTATTTTCCCTTTCTTTGGAGATCCTAGCCTCGCTCCTAGTCTTTCATTCTATATCTAACCTCTGTAGTCATATTGGTTATATTGTAGCATGTCTATAAAATATTTGAAAGTTGAAATCCACATGTAAGAAAATACATATAAAATTTTCATTCAAGGTCAGGCTTCCCTCCTTTGGAATAATTTTTCTACATCCATTGATCTTTGAATTTCATTACTTTCATTCTTTAAATAACTAAATAATATCCCATTACAATAAATGTACTATATTTTCATTACCTATATATCTATTGATGGCTGTTTCCAATCTCTGACTATTATCAATAAAGAAGCAAGGAAGATGGATGAGTGTTTCTGCCTCTGGAGGAGCATGTAGAGTTTTAGGGTATATGCCCAAGTGTAGTGCTGGTGGAGTTTAAGGTAGATGGAGTTCCATCTTCCTGAGGAGTTGCCACATTGATTTCCATAATGACTATATAAAGACTGTAGTTCCACTGGCAATAGATGAATGATCATCTTAATCCTTATCCTCACCAAGGTGAGGTGTCATTTGTTTTATTGATCTTGAACATTTTAATTGATATAATGAAATCTCTAAGGACTTATGATTTTCCTTTCCATGATGATAAAGGAATTGAACATTTCTTTATCTGATTCTCAGCCATTTTTTTCTTCCTCTTTTGAGTATTCTGTTTAGATCTATATGCATTTTATTAGGTTATTTGTTTTATTGATGTTGATTTTTTCAAAATTCCTTATGGGTTTTAAATATTAGCCCTGTATCAGCTGTGTAATTAGTAAAGACTTTCCCCTATTCTATAGCCTGCTACCTTGTCCAAGTGATGTTTTCTTTTGTTATACAGAAACCTTTCAGTTTTGTGGGGTTCGATTTATTGTTGATCTTAGTGCCTGTGCTTAAGTGTCTTGTTTGAGAAGTATTTTTCCTATGCCAATGAGTTCAAGATAATTCTGTTTTCTCATATATAAGGTTTAAGGTATGAGGCCTTATGCTGAGGTCCTTTTGGAAGTGAGTTTTGTGCAGGGTAGTAGATATAGATCTTTTCATAGTTTTCTACATCCAGTCTGATAAGTACTGTTTGTTCAGTGTGTATTTTTTGTTTCTTTGTTTAAAAAAAAAAGAAATGTCTATAGGAATTTAGACTTTAAAAAGTTTTCAGTTCCTTTCTTGATTCTTGTCTTGATCCACTTTTCATTCAGTAGAAAGTTGCTCAGTTTCCATTAAGTTTGAAAGTTTGTGTTGTTTCTATTGTTGATATCCAGCTTTATTCCATGGTTGTTAAGATGGGGGGGTATTGCATCTTATATCTGTTAAGACTTGCCTTGTGTCCAAGTATTTGATCAGTTGTGAAGAACATTTCCATGAGGTGCTGAAAAGATATGTTCTGTTGTGTTCAGATGAAATATCTGCTAGATCCATTTGATTTATGATGCTATTTAACTGTAGAAACTGATCAGTTTTATTTTTTCTGGATCTGTCTATTGGCAAGAGTGGGGTATTTATGTCACTCACTATCACAGTATGTTGTTCAATATATTATTCTTAATTGCAGTGCTCTTTGTTTTATGAGCTTGTTGCGCTTGTGTTTGGTATATAGTTATTTAGAATTCTATTATCTTTTTGGTGGATTTCTCCTTTAGTTTGTATATAGTATCTTTCCCTGTCTATTTTATCAGCTATTAAAAAATAGCAGCATATTGCTTCTTGGGTCTATTTTATTGGAATAATTTTCTACAATTTACCCTGGAATGATGTTAACTGTTGATAGTACATTGTGTTTCTTGGATGCAGCATAAATGTAGATTTGTTTTTATTTTTTTCTAATCTAATCTATTTTTCTTTTTATTGAGGAAATGAGACCATTCATATTGATATTAGGAATGAGGAACTTTTATTTATTCCTGTTATTTTGTTGTGATTGTTTGAAATTTTCCTCCACTTTTGATTTTATTTGTCTGGTGTTATTCAATCACTTTTATTTCTTGGATGTGGGATTAAACTCTTCAGTCTGAGATTTTCCTTTTAGTGTCTCTTGTAGTCCCAGTTGGTAGATAAATACTACTTAAACTTGGATTTATTCATGTGTGTTTTAATTTTTCTGTTATTGTGTCAGTTTTTCTGGGTGTATTTGTCTGGGTTGGCATCTGTGATCTCTATAATTTGTAAAGCATCAGTCCAGACCCTTTGTCTTTTACCTTCCCCATTTAGAAGTTTAATGTTATTCTAATAGTTCTAACTTTATATGGTATTTGGACTTTTTCCCTTGTACCTTTTAGTATTTTTTAATACTTCTCTTATATGTTATATTCTGACTGCTCTTTGCAGTTTTCTTTCCCTCCCCTCTTCACAGTCCTCCCTCCCCTGCCTTCTCTGTCTGATTGATTCCTCCTCTGTTTCCCTTCAGAAAAGGGAAGGCCTCTCAGGGATGTCAACCAAACCTGATATATATAGTTGCAATAAAAATAACCACCTCTTCTTATACTAAGTCTGGACTAGGCAATACAGAAGGAAGAGAAGGATCTCAAAGGCAGGCAAAAGAATCACAAACAGTTCCTGCTCCCACTGTTATGAGTCCCACGAGAAAATCAAGCTACACAATCACAACATATATGTAAAATAGCTAGGTCAGACATATACAAGCTTCCTGATTTCCTGTTCAGTATCTGTGTGCCCCCACTGCTCTGTATTTTTTAGTGCTTTATTGTGTGACTTGGAGAATTTTGTTTCTGGTCATGTTCGGATGTTCGGAATACTTTTTTGTACCTTGATGGACTCCCTCCTTATTAGAGTTGGGGAAATCTTCTTCTGTGATTTTGTTATAGTTTCTGTGCCTTGACTTGGGTTTCTTCTTCTTTCTATATCCCTATAATTTGTATATTTAGTCTTTTCATAGTGTCCCAGGTTTCTTGAATGATTTGTGCCTGGATGTTGTCAGAGTCAATGTTTTTTCCAAGGCATCTGACTCTTTTCTTATGTCTTCGATGTCTGGGTTCTCTCTTCCATGTCATATATTTTGCTGCTGAGACTTACCTCTGAGGCTTTTGTTTGACTTTCTAAATTGTTCATTTTCAGTTTAATTTCAGTTTGAGTTTTCTTTAGAAATTGTATTTTTACTTTTATGTCTTCAACTGTTTATATTATTATATTCCACTGTTTGTGTTTTTACATTCTTCATTAAGAGGTTTGTTCATATTCTGTTTAAGGTCCTTGAGCACTTTTATAATTGCTATTTTTTAAAAAAATCTTGTCTTGTTCCTTAACTATATTGCAGTTCACAGCACTTAGTGCAGTGAGGTTACTGAGTTCTATGGATGTATCTATCTTGTCTGTTAATGCTTGTGTTTTAGTGCTAGTATAAAGACATCTGGAGTTAGGATGATTGAGGTTATTTTGTGGGATTAATGCCTGCTCTTGTCTTTTTTCTGAGTGTTCCTGTCCTTAGTGTTAATCAATTTTGTTTATTTGTATTTGTTTTATATTTGTTTGTTTGTTTGTTCCCTGTAGATGTTAGGAAATTATACTTACTGTCGTTTGCTTGGTAGAGAGTACTTCTACAAGTTGTTTGGTGTCAAATAGGAAAAGAAGTTATGGCCTAGGAAAAAAGGTTGTGAGAGTCTTCAGGTAAGATCTAATATCTTAGAAGTTACTGTCCACACCAAGAGGCAAGGTCCTTAGTAATTTTAAGGTGTAGTGAAATGAGGGGTACCTACAAGTAAGTTGTAGCTAGACAAAGAATAATCTGTAAAGACATGGGTGAAAGGGCTGGGAGTTGGATTTGTACCAAGTGTTGGAGTCACCAATGAATGAAGTTGAAGTGCCAGGAAGCACATCTGCAAGAAGCTTCTCACATGGGTGAGGATGAGAATGGAGACATTATAATGAAGTAAAGGAAGGATAGTATGAATCAACAACCTGAGTCCCTGCCAGATGCTGCCACTGGGTCCCCACATGTAGTGTTTCTAGATAGAGGTTACTGACACAAAAGAATGGAGATGACCTAGAAGAGAAGGCAGAGGGTCCACAGGAATGAGGAAACATGGTTTGGCACCAATATTAGGAGTCTTCAGGGAATGGAGGTATGGTTGGAGGAGAAACAGCTGCAAACTCTATAATCACCTATTGATTTTTTTAAATTTGAGAAAAAATAAAAATAATTTATTAATATATTCAAATCAATTCTTTTCTGTTCATAACTAGAAATAAATCTGAATGCAATTTTAAAAATTAATCTTGTCTAGCTAGTGTTATTTACCTTCAATTATATTCTTCCTTGTTTAGTTTCCTTATAAAATCAATCTAATTTCTCATAAATATAAATAATATACTGTTGATGTGCTTGAAACATTTTAAAGAGCTCTCATTGTTCTCATTATCAAGACTTTAGAATGGCTTATGACCACTCATATGATGTGGACCCTAATATCATTATCATCATCTCTTACTCCACATGTCTGTCCTGCTCATTCTAAAATTCTTTCCAATCCTAAACTAGCTGTGTTATTTTAAGCTGATTTCTAGGCCTTTCGGTGCATGTTTTCAGTTTTTGGGCAACACCATCATCCTTAGCCTGAATTGTCTTGATTTCTTGATGCCTAGCTTAGACATAATTTCCCCAAGAAACCTTGCAAAATTTCAAAATATCTGTTCTTCATCTGACTTTACTCCATGTTTTTCATATCTATGTGAAGCACATTATCTACTATAGCATTGTCTTTAATTCCTATGTTCCTTTGTTTTCTATTGCTATGATGAAGTTTCTGAAGCTAGATAGCTTTATGAAAAAGAAAAGAACTCGCTGTTTTGAAGGTTCAAGGACATGGTAGTAATATCATTCTTGATTTGATAAAGATCTTGTACTAGGTAACATTATCATAATGGCCTGACTATGTAGGGGAATGATTAATCATGCCACAACCTATGCAGAGACTGGGAAATGACTAGATGTGTCTGTTTCTAAAAACTAACTCAGAGTTCCATAAGAATTTAATCCTACCCTCAAAATTTTGTTCACTAGAATATAATGACCCCCAATTAAGTTTACCCTTTAAAAATTCTGTTATCTCTTACCAATACTACACTGAGCCTTGATTGTTTCCAGCACATCTTTGGTTGTTTTTGCTTATTTGAGGTGAATAAACAACCAAATCACAACTGTTTGCTTGCCTTCTCTATTAAGGATAATGATCATGTGTCATGTGTTGTTCATTATATTTTCAGCATTTTTTCTAGTACTTGATGATATATATATATATATATATATATATATATATATTCACAAATCACTGATTCAACATTTTATTAATTAAAAAACTACAACAGCAAATTATTTCAGATTGAAAAACAGGGATTCATCTCTAGTCATTATAGCAACTTTTATCTCGATCTCCAAGAACCAAAACAACATGTGTACTTAGTCTAAGCGTTTTATGATGTACTACATGAAGAATTCCACTTTTTGTCAGCTTGTTATATTTTCTGGACTTTTATATATTGAAGAGGGAGTAGAGAAGCTCTACTCAAAGACAATCAGTAAATATTTTACTGACTTTTTATTGTACATCTGAAAGTGCCCAAGGAAGTTTAAGTACACTATCTTACATAATCCTCATAACTACTTCCCTCAGAGATGTGTGTGTCTTACAATATTATACATTGAATAATAGCCAGAAGCAGAATCACACCTACTTAGTTGTTCTAGTCTTCTTTCTGTGAGGTGGATTATCAACATTCTGAAATGAGCTGGGAAATACTTCTGACTTTGTGAATGATGTGGTCTTTTGCAGATTCTTAATTTGACAGTGTGACACAAAATCAGTTATTAAACCCTACAGACAAGAGTTACGAGGTTATAATGGAGTAGTGAGTGTTTCTCTAACATATGTGTATCCCTAGAATCCATCTACATCAGCCCCAAAATTATAAAATAAGAAAAGTATCATTCCTTCATATGAGTAAAACTTTACTTGCAAAAACAGGTAGAAGATCATGTTGAATGTTGGACAATGAGTGTTTCCTAGTTTTACAATAAATCATCTAAAGGAGCTTTGATATTCCATATGTCTTGATTTCATATCAGAGCACTTGATCTTCAAAGTGATTTGAGGGTAAAACATTGTTTTAGATGCTTCCTAGTTGTTTTAAATCTAAAGGCAAAAAAGCTAAATCATCATAATAAGTTTAAGTAAACTGTTAGTAAATGTCACTGGGGCTTACTTGGGAGGTGTCAAGTTTGCATGTTCCCCTTTCATGTTCTTTTCTAGCAGTAGAACACAAAAGGCTAATTTTGAGTAGCTTATTATCCTTTGCTGGTTAGATTGATGACTAGCATATCCTTTTTAGCCTGTTAGAAATAATTTGATTCTATTGATTTCCTCTATTAGCAGAGAGGAGAAAATCTTTTAAACTGGCAGAAAATCACTGCTATTAACAATGGTGCTTTAATGTCTGGCTTTGTGAGTTACGGCAATGCCAACACTCAGGCGTCTCGTATAGAGTTGGGATTATTAATTAAAAATGAAGCTAGTCTAAACTATGTAGCAGGTTTGGAGGATTTACTGAGTTACATAGTAAGGATCTTTCCCATCAAGAACAATAACAATGGACAGAAAGATTCTTTCAATTTTCATTACATTATTATTAATCAAATTAATTATTCCAAATTAACATTTTATCAAAAATTTTCATTGGAATGAGTTTTAAACACTTAACTTTAAGGAGAAATGTTGAAACAGAAAACACTCCAGGTTTCACAGATTAAACCAAATCTTTATTTTTAAAATAGAAAAGAAGTTATTTTCATAGAAAGCTTTTGCCAGTGAATAATGAACAGGATTATCTTTGACTCAAAACCACTCCACAATTCATATATTTGTAAAGAATGTGTCATGAAATATTAGAGTGAATACATTCTATGAAAAAAAATCATTTTTTTTTAAAGTTTAAGATGCAAAGATAATACACAGGAGATTTGGGCCTCTAGAAGGAACCTTCCCAATTTAGACAGAGGCACCTTTGAGAAATTATACTTTGTTCTTGGATCTGCAGGACTCCCCAAAGATATTTTTTTGTTATATGCACACAGTTTTTATATACCTACCTCACAATCTCAAAAAATAGATTTTGTGGCCAGAGGCCTTGCACTTTGGATCATAGGAACTATGTATGCTGTAGAGAACACTCACAGATATCCCTCAGTGTTTCTCAACAAGGCCTCTGGGAACTGAGACCAATTTTGCTTGAGATTTAGGGTCACAGAAGAGTGTGTTTAGACATTTCCAGAAGTAAAGGTGAGGAACATACCCTGAATGTATAGTATAGTATAGTATAGTATAGTATAGTATAGTATAGTATAGTATATTGTCTTATAGTATAGTATTCCAAATCAGAAGACCCAAGAGTTATCCCAAACCATACCCTATAGACCCTCAGGATCTGATCTTCTGCAGGATATCATAACCTGGAGAACTTTCTGGTATCCTTTGACAAATTCCTATAGGGCAGGTCAATCAGAGGGACATGGTAACCTTAGGGGTCTAAAAAGTAGATCTGCAAATGTATTTATGTCTTGAGTGATTTCTTTTCCAACTGAGACAACAGAAAAATATTTGAAGTAGTTTAATACTAGATCATGATAAATGTTTCAGAAAACTAATGTTAGAGGAAAATTTTAATTTCTTACTACCTTAAAAAGCTTCAAATCATATTGCCAGTGTTTCCAGAGTTAGGAATTGAGCATAAAATTTTAGAGAATACATGCCTTTAATCCTACTCTCAAGAGGCAGAGGCAGGAAGTTCACTGTGATTTTGAGGCCTGTCTGGTCTAAATAGTGAGTTACAGGATGGTCAGAACTACATAATAGAGAGAGCCTGCCTCAAAAGAAATAAAGATAAATAAATAAAAGAAATACAAAGAAATTTTCAGGAACACAACCAGTGAGACTACTGTAGTGACAAGACTACATATGTAGACAAGTGGAATAAGTTAGAAAGTAAAATATTAAAGTGAGTCAGAAAGGAAGTAAAAGGAGCATCATTAAACTTAGCAGACTTGCATACACAGCAATAACCTAGCACAACACAATAGAAAATGTCTCATTTGCAGTAGAAAGAAACTCCAAAATTTTCATTAAAATAATAATCACCAAAAAGATATGGCAGTATTCTGAAAGAAGAGTTTCCTAACAGACCCAAATCAATTGTGACTAAGAAATAAAGTGTATTGTATTGACATGTGACACACACATAAATGGAATTAATTACAATTTTTAACATGATAAATAATTAAATTTGAGCTACATAAAATCCATCTTTCCATGCCCATAATATCCATCCCCAAATAATACTTAGGAATGTGTAGAAGAGTAGATGAAAATAAAATTGATTACAATGATATCTAAATAACAAAATGTGGGAGACACCGTAGTATAGATTTTGGACTGTGTTCAATTTTCATTTGAATATTGAGTGTGGGAGCAGTAAACTTGGTTCAATCTGAAAGTGGTTCACTACCAGTAATAAAGGACAGAAAGCAAGAGATAAAGGAGCAACTTTTTCAAACTTCAGGGCCTACTCTACTGTACATATATGAGGTATTGTCTCAGGTTTTAAGTTTCTGTCATCCCATGATAACTTGAAAGTATGGCGAAAGGATGTTTTTGTTGTGGTAGAATAACTCCAGTGCCTTAAATAACAATTCTCAAAATATGCTTCTAAACCACACATAAAAGAATAGTAGTTATTCTTTCATAATGCACATATGTATAATTTAGTCAAATACCTGAATGCTGGGGAGTGGTGTCACACCTATAATCTTAACCTTGGGAAGCTGAAGCATGAAGATCATCAAGATTTCAGGATTAACCTGGGGTAGTGAGTTCAAGGCCAAGATGAGTTACATAGTTAGACACTGATCCCTAAGTAAGGAAGAAAGAATAAAAAGACACAACAAAAAAAAAATAAAAATGATATGCTTGATAAAGATATCATATTTGTCTCACTAATAAAATGGACAAAAGTGATATTCGGGTAAACACAAAGTACACTGTATTGTATGCATGCACAAAACTAAAAATAAATACATTATTTTCTAAAAATAGTATACACTAATACAATTTTATAATGAATAACACTGTACTGGAACTAGTTTTGTCAGATAAGTTCAGAACAAGCAGCAACTCAAAAGAAGAAAAAGAAAAAGAAAATTCATGGTGTTCAGCCTCTGCTGTATAGAAAAAAAATATCTTTCTGAGAAAATGTTTTCAAAAGTCTAAGGCTTACTTTTGAAGGAATTTCTGTCATAAATGCTACTTCTCCCCCAACTAAGATCTGTCAGGAAACCCAGAACCATTCTCTGTAAGAGTTGAAATAAAGAAAATGCTAGTAGATGACATGGAGAAATGTGTTTCCATGGAATATTTGAACAAGAACCAAGAAATTGGATAACATTTGTTAGTTGATAATATGGATGGTCAATCCAGCCAGAACTAAGAGCATCCCAAAGAAGTGGACCTTTCTACCACTATCAGTCCTGTGAGAGTATAGACAAGACCTGGGGATATCACAGGTCTGAATGTAACATGCATGGGTCATCAGATGAAGCAGGAGAGAAAGTGGTCAAGGTTCTAACAGTTATCAAGGTAAGAGCTTGAATGAGGACTCATAAGACCTCTCATTCCAGAAAAAAAAACAGACCAAGCTTATCCAACTTTTGTAGTAGTTCTAGAAAGACACAGAGAAGTCCCAAATATAGTCAGGAGAATTGAAAAACGAGGTTCCATCAGACTTTAAGGTGAGATGAGACTCAATTCATGCAGGGAATTCTACACAATCCAGCTGAGACCATGTGAATACCTCTCACTTCTGACTAGGGAATCAATGAGGAATAGCTTCCAGCCACCAGGGGGAAGGGCATGGAGAACCAGATAATACGAGGAGGATTATTCCCTGGAGCAGATGGGGATTTCATATTCTAGACATTGTATGACATACAGAAAACACCTCAAGCTATTGGCCTAAGGAGGTCTAAACCATGACAATCAGGTAGAAAACTCAACATACTCTGTAACTTTCATTTCTGGAAATATTTAAACAAATGAAGACCTTGGCTTGAAGTTCAGATTGTCAAATCAAAACAATGGGAACTTGCTCCCTCGGAAGATTAAATATAAATTCTGAAAACATGCCTGTTATCTCAGACCAAGGGATGGCATCTTAGCCCACTTGTCCCTAATCCTTCTTTATACTAGTTGATTCTCCTTTTCAGCCCAGAGTAAACCTGCCCAGGTATTGCCAGTTAAAGAGGGTGGGTTTTTGGAGGAGGGGTTTACTAGGACAGAGATTCTAACAAATTAAAAAATATACTCATCTTTGGATGTCTTTTTATTTCCTTCTGAATTTCATGGTGTTGTTTTTGTTGTGCTTATTTCAAGAGTCTGAGGACTGGGGGGACTCTGATTCATCTACTCGGGTCAAAAGAGCTGCAGCTTCCAGGTGTCATGTTGGTAACCATACATAACAGTAAGCAGTGTCCTCATTTCAGGTGGACAAAATCTTAGTCTGTCCTGACCCAATCACCTTCAGGAAGTCTTAGGGTCTGAATGTATACAGTTTCTAGAATTATAGCTTCAGGTTCAGCAAAGATGTAAATCCATGTTTTTGGAATAACGAGACATAAACTTGGCTAGTTCTCAAGAGGAATAACTGAGTGAGGATTTCGAAGTTGTCCCACCTTAAGATCCAGGGAACTTTTGTCCTCTTTGGCAAGATGGTGGTACTTTTCTGGCACCAGGACAGGTGGTAACAGGTGCTATTAGGTAAAGGTAGGGAATGTTGAGGGTACGAGGAAGGCAGGGTCAAAAGATCATGGCAAGTTGTTACAGTCCTAAGTCACTGAGGCTCGGGACATGCTTCATCAGGTCAGGAGGTGGTGACATGTGCCATTTTATCGGTTCATCTTAGAGACTGAGCAAGGAAAGGAGGCAGATATCCAGTGCTGATCCTGCAGAGACAAGGTAGGCAAATTCTGAGGGAAATGGGAGCCTTGTCTTCCACCACAAATATGGGAATATCATTCTGGATTCTCCTGAATTGAGTAGTGTGGTTCTGGGTTCTGTCTAGGAGGCTAAAGAACTGAGGTGAAGTTGCAGAACTGGACCTCAGTGTTCGAGTAGAAGTCTCAGGCATGATACACCAAGTCAGATTGGTAAAGCAATGTGGAAACAATTAATCCACAGCCTAGTTAGTCTGTCTCCATATGTCATCTTCAAGGCATCAGAGTTGTGCTTAGAGTCCTCAGCATTGGAGGCCCCTATACTCCACTTGCAGTGGTACCAGAAAATATAATGAGCAGGTTGCTTTCAGATCAACAAGCAGAAAAGGCTCATGAAGTGTCACAAGTCAAGATGAGGTACACACCATGAATGTAGGCATCAAACTCAAACAAGAACACAGAAAATTATAAAGTACTCAGCCTTACATACTTCACATGAGTTCTGGAACCTGATGATTTGATTGTTAGCTATACTTTAAGGAACTTTCCTGAATTTTTCTACAAGTTCCTATAAAGCAAACTACCAAATGTCATATCTGTGAGTCTCTGTGATATCACTGGCAGAAAAGAATTGTAAGTCTGCTTTTATTAAAGTAATCAATGATGTAATTTTCAGCTATAACCACTCACAATGTATATACATTTATTAGGTCTGTGAGATCTGTTCAAACTCCTGGTATGCACTTCCAATAAGAGCCATTATGCCTCCATTGGGAAAATGCTCGTACCTGTCATGTTTGGAAAACAGTTACTAGAGTCCAACATAACACAGGGATTTTTGGGTGCATAGAACCATTCAGAAGAAGGAAAAAAACAAATATGAGGAGGAAGAAAGGTGAAATGAAACAAAAAAAAGATCCAACTGTAGCAAACAACAAAGAGAAAGACATGAGAGTGATGGTAGAATATGAGGATGTGGTGACATTGTCAGATGAGGATAGGAGAAGGTGATGATGGTGGAATAATATGATGAAGTAGAGGTGGTGGAAGATAATGACAGAGTTAAGGTGGTAATAGAAGATGAAGAAGAGTATGTGGAAGAAGATGATGATGAGGTGGTGGTTGTAGAAGAAGATGATCAAGAGAAGGTGGTGGAACATGAGAATGATGATGAGGTAATAGTAGTAGAAGAAAAGAAGAAAGCAAAAAAGGAGAAGAATAAAGAGGAGTAGAAAAACAAAATGAGAAAGGAAAGAAGATGAAGAGAAAGAAGAGTATATAAAGGACACCTCTTTCATTTGAGATGTTTCTATAAAGGGTCCCATTTCTTCCTCCTTTCCGATGATTCAATGTAACTCAGATAAAGATGAAGGACAAACTTCCCATATGCTCAGAGGCCACAAAACACTGATTATGCTTCTACTTCATATTATCTAGTCATGTGAAATTTCTAGTAACCAAGAAGGATGAGGAGGAGAAGGAGGAGGAGGATGGGAAGGATGAGGACGAGGACGAGGATGAGGAGGAAAAGGAGAGAGCTTCTTCCCTTTTCAGGTTATAGACTGTATATTCCTATGGAAAAAATACAAAAAAGGGTAACTGATTTGGTGAGCTTAATGATTCTCAAATATAGAATGAAGGAACCAATCACAAAACAGGAAATGCTCAAGGTTGTCAGAGAAGACCACAAGAAGCAATTCTCTATGATCTTCAGGAAAGCTTCTAAATGCTTAGACATTGCTTTTAGCATTTATATGAAGGAAAATGACCCTGGAAGCCACTCTTATATCCTTACCAACTCACTGAACCTCAGCTATGAAGATGAAGACCAGAGAATGCCTATAATTGCTTCTTGATACTTATCCTGTGTGTGGTATTCATGGAAGAGAACTATGCTTCTGAAGAAATTTCTGAATATTATACAAGTGTATGATGAAGAGAAGTGCTTCATTTATGGGAAGCCCACAAAGCTCCTGTCTGGAGCTTTTATGGAGCAAAATTATCTAGAGTATCAGATGGTGCCTAATAGAGAGGCTTCAAGCTATACACTCCAGTGGGGTCCACAAGCCTATGCTAAAACCTTCAAGATGAACGTTTTGGTATTCTTGGCCAAGATCACAGGCAGGGATCCTGTTTCTTTCTTATTAGAGTATGAATAGGCATTCAGAGATGATGAAGAGCTGGGATCTTGTAGAAGACGCTCTAAGAATAGTACTACACATAAGCCCATTACACAGAATGGATCAGGAGCTACTGCTGCCCAAAGTAAGCATTAGGTAGGTAATTCTGTTTACACTGTTTCTAAAAAAAAAAAAAAACAGGTATGATTGTAATTAATGTATAGACAAGGCCAGTCTGAAGATATTATACTGTATAATAACTTTGTGCTCTTCTTCTACATAGTGATTAGTTAGTATTTTTATCCCCCCATTTTGTATTTGCATGCTATTATATGTAATTACATTTTATTAGCTTTACAATATACATCTATGAAGGACTTCAGTCACATTTATTACTGACTTGATTATTACCAAGGTTTGAGAGCAAATGGAATAAAATCTTTGTAGTTCATTTCTTGATTATTTAACATGTTGAGTGTATTCTGTAAGTTGAAATGCTATGTACCTGGATGCATTTGGCTTATTCAACAAAATACAAAACAAAATGACATCTTAATAAATGTTTTTTCTCACCAGTGACTTTCTTTTTAACTAACTGTTAGTATAATGGTTTGCCTACAGTGGAAGACAGCTATTAAGAGGAGGGAGGGCAAGTGAGGCTTAGCCGTATTCAGAGTTTTAAAGCAAGCTACTATATCAGGAACATAGAGAGATATCTCTTAAGACATTATGAACAAGTGGAAAGAAGAACATATGAATAATTGGAGACCAAGTTTGCAAGTGGAAATATGCTTAACCAAGACAGTTCTGTGCTTTAGAAAAGCATTATATATGCAGGAATGCATCTTGTGTTAAACTGTGGAGATGTCAGGAACCACACAGTGAAAGAATCAAGAGTCCCAGGCATTGGAAGGTGAGGGCTTACATAAAGGACAGAGGAAATCAATAAAATATCCAGGCTAGGCTGGGCTTGGAGACTAAATATTGTGCAGTCATTTCAAAGTCGTGTGGATATGTGAGGGTTGGGGAGACGAGAAAATGTGTACAGGATGTACATTGTAGCCAAAGTCTGGAGACTGAGGACAACATGGCCAAAGTTCGCCAGACTAGGGCAGAGTGCTAGATATAGAAACTAGACAAGATAAGAATATTGGGGAGGGTTTGGGCAGTGTAAGGTCAGGAGGATTAACCAGGCTGGGACAAGGGCAATATGTAAAGGCCAGGCTGTGCCTGAGATTCGGCATGGTGCATACTGGCAAAAATCAGGTGGCCATGGTAACAGTGGGGAGTGTTTTATAGATTTAGATTGTTATAAAAATTTTCTACTTCACTGGTTGGATGTATTCCTAAATTTACTTTTGAGTCTACAATTAATGGGATTTTATTCATTGATTTATTTCTCAACATGCTTATCATCAGTATAGAGATATATTATCCCCAATTGATAAAAGTATCAATTCAAATAGTTTTCTGATGGATTCAGTGTTCCTTAGTATTTTATAAATATATCTTTGTTTAAATATTGGTTTAAGATTTTTTCTTATTCCTTGTTTTTCTATTTCTTTGACTCGCTTTATTACTATAGTTAAATTTAATCATCATATTGAATAAATATTAGAAGACTGAGGTCTTCTCTAATAACTCATTTGAAAGCAAACAATATCCTTTATTTCTACTTTCTTGGAAGATCCTCCATCCTTTGTCCTGGACCCTTGCAAGCTACCTAATCTCTGTGATTATTTGGTTGAAACACACTTAAAAGCTAACAACAACATATAAGAGAAAATATACAATGTTTATTATCTTGGGTCTGGATTACATTGATGAGAATGACTTTTTATAGCCCCATGTATTTAACTTCATATTTCATTTTTAACAGCTGAAAAGTTTTCTATCGTATAAATGTTCCACATTTTCAGTATCCACTGATCAAATAAGGGACATCTAGGCTGTTTGCAATTTCTGGCTATTGTAATTGTAGCATAGTCTCTTGTGCTGTACAGACCACAGAGACCATTATATCCATTGGTAACAGCACAAGGCAAGGACATCAATTAGGCCTTTGAGGCAACATGGGTCATGGACACAAATATGATCCCCAGCAGCAGCCTGGGCCACCAATACCAACATTGATTCAGGACACAGCCCAGTTCATGGACTTCATATGTACTTCAATAGTAATAGAGTAACAGGGGTCATGGGCATTAAAATTGGTCCCTAATGCAGAAGGACCAAAGACCCAAGCATGACCCTAAGTAGCATCACGTACTTTAAGTGTTTCTTAGCTGTTTGAATTTCCTCTAGTGAGAATTCTGTTTAGATCCTACCCTTTTTTTCAGATTTTTTTATTGGTTATTTTATTTATTTACATTTCAAATGTCATCCCCCCTCCCAGTTTCCCCTCTACAAACTCCCATCCCCTCCTCCCTCCCCAAGTCTCTATGAGGGTGGTCCTCCACCTGCCCAACCATGCCTATCTCAGTGGCCTAGAGTTCCCCTATCCTGGGTCTCCACAGGACCAAGGGGCTCCTCTTCAAGTGGTGCCAGATAAGGCAATCCTGTACTACATATTCAGCTGGAGCCATGGCTATGTCCTGTGTACTCTTAGGTTGGTGGTTTATTCCCTGGGAGCTTTGGGGGGTCTGGTTGGTTAATATTGTTGTTCTTCCTATGGGCTTGCAGATCCCTTCAGCTCCTACAGTCCTTGCCCTAACTCCTCCATTAGGGTCCCAGTGCTCAGTCCAATGTTTGACTGTGTACATCTGCATCTGTATTGGTCCAGCTCTGGTAGAGCCTCTCAGGGTATAACTATACTGGCATCAGCAATACTGTCTGGTACAGAGTCAACAGATGCCCTAGGTGGGGCAATCTCTAGGTGGCCTATCCTTCAGTTTCTGCTTCACTCTTTGCACCTGCATTTCCTTTAGACAGGAGGAATTCTGGATTAATATTTTTGAGGTGAGTGGGTGGCCCCATCCCTCAACTGGGAGCCATGCCTATCCACTGTACATGGTCTCTACAGATTCTATCTCCCCTTTGTTGAGTACTTCAGCTAAAATTGTCCCTGTTGGTAGAGCCTATCTTTTAACTGGTATCTGTTCTTTTCTTTCTTTATTTTTTGATATATAGTTTCTTGAGTTCGTTTTATATTTTGGATATTAGTCTTCTATTGAATGTGGAATTGTTAGATAACATTTCCCATTCAGTAAGCTGTCACTTTTCTGAATTATGGTATTCTTTGCAATGCAGAAGCTTTTCAGTTTCATGAAGTCTCATCTATCATTGATTTTATTATCTGTGCTAATCGTGTTCTGCTCAGAAAATCTCCTATATCGGTGAATTCAAGTGCCAAAGTTGTAAGCTTTTTTCAACATTTCAATATTTTGTCTCTCATATTTTCTCTGTTCTTTTTCATCAAGATATTAGGATACTTAGAACTTTCTCTCTCTCTCTCTCTCTCTCTCTCTCTCTCTCTCTCTCTCTCTCTCTGTCTCTCTCGCACACACACACGCACAAACACACATCTCAGTTTGGAAAGATTTTGAGTTCATTTTTTAAAACATATGCTATTATTTGATATTACCCTTGGTATGACATAGTTTTTAATCTGTGATTTAAATTTAGTGATACTGATTTTAAACTCATCATTTCCCAGTGTCTATAAAGTTCATGCCTGCATGTGTGGCTTCTGTGGTTTGAGTTATGGTGAATTTTTCCTTTCTGTGAAAACATATAAACATAGAAAAGTCTGAATTTAATTTAGAATAATGATTTCATCTAAAAGAAAAGTCATCTTTCACAACAAAATTTATAAAGACATGTTTAGCAGTTGCATATGTTAATGTTCAATCATTTCGTATTATGTTCTCAAATTATAATATTTTGAAGTGGATGTTGATCTCTTTTAAATAGGTATATAATTTCTGTTTTGCACATGAATAATAATGTCCCCATGATCCCAATGTACCAGTGGTAAAAAGTAAACAAATACTTTTTTGTCATTTTTCTTAAGAGATAAAACATGACTGATCATGTTTATTAAATCTTCATTTTAATTTTGTAGCTCATTGCTCCAAGAAAGATTGGCTGCATTTTTTAAATTACCATACCACTCAACAAGAAGAAAACATGCCAGGTACTAGAAAAAAAAATAGTGAGGCTTTCTTGCTAGAAAGGTCATTGTATTTAGAAAAGTATCTATCATTCATAAGCCAAAGGCTTTTTAATTGACAGGTGATGCAACCATATAATATACAATATATTCTCTGGACAAAGAATGTTCATTTAATATCTGTACACATGCTGGCTGCTATTTTAAGAATCATTAGTTGTACTCCAGTGCAGTGGTCTTTACTTATATAATAACTTTTCTCAATATAACAATAAATTGTATAGGTGACTTCTTGTTAGAATTTCTCACCTGTTACCTTGCATTGTATACTAATTGAGTCTACTTACCTCCTCAGTCTCCCCTTTGGAACAAGGGCTCATTAGGAAAATAAGATGACTCACAGTGACCACTTCCTGTGTCATCTACTTTTTCCCAGAGAAAAATCATGTATGCGACAAAACTAGTGTCAAGTTCATGAAATATCATGAGTCAGGACTAATTGGCTAAGCAACTTTTGAATAATGAGTTTACAAAGACTATAAAAATAAAAAAAATCATTGATTGTATTAGAGACAAACATGTTCTAATTTTTCTCTTTGTTAATTTATTTCCAACTATTCCATCCATACATAATCATACGCCATTTATATCCTTTAATTACTAAAAATATTGTATAATCATTTTAAGTTATTTACCCTACTTCATATGAGTGGTCTCATGAATTCAGTTTATAAATTTTTGTAGTTCACAAGACACCATTCCAAGAAATGTGATATTCTCTACCTAGAGGGAAACTGAAACTGTACAGATGAAATTTACAGAATCCTCTCTCAAATTCTGTATTGTGGAAGAAATTTCAGAATCCATTGCAAAGTCTATTCATTATAAAAAATCAAAATCAACAGCAGAAGAATATCTTTACAGTGTATATTATTGCCTTATTCATGTTAGAAGTAAAGAAAGGCCTGTTTCATTTTTATTTGTTTTAGTATGTCTCATGTGGATGTGTCAAAATCTACTTTTTTAGTTCTATATTTATATCCATTTTCCTGTAAATCAAACATGTAGGTTATTACTATTGCCCTCGAATGGCCTTGAAAGGTGGAAGATAAGTCTCTACTGTTGAAGACACCAAACACTTTATGGACAGGCTCCTGAGGCTCCTGTGCTGAAACTAACCTAAATATGTCATCCCTGAGGACTAGCATTCATAGTTCCAGAAGGCACCATGAAAACTTCCAGAAGAGGGAAACAAACAGCAGTCCTATTCATATGTGATACTCATGTAATACAGCAATGGCCAGCATGGCACCATAACCCTAAGGGTGCAGTAATGACTCTAATACCTTGGCAATAATGAACACCTCTTTAATTGGACTTAAGAGCTACTCAAAATGTGGCAAATCATGTCTGGTGCTTGAAACCTAGCCAAGTCCTCAGGGGTAATGAAGTCATGGGTTTTGGAGGAGAGTGTATAACTATCATTTTCTAAAACAGCAAAATTTCTAGGTACATTTGAAGTATCTGTACTTATAACCACAGGTAAGTGTATTCTTTATCAAGGAAACTTCTCTTTTCAACAGACAGAAACCATTACAGAAAACAACAATCAATCACAATGCAGAGTTTTGAAATATGGTGTTAATGGATCTATCTATAAAACAACTCCTAAACTTAAAGTTTGGAGAACATTGCAGAAGAGGGAGCAAAAATATTTGTAGGAGCCAGAGGAACAGATATTTGGCTGTGTGGCTGTGTCTCCTAGTAATGTCAGGAGCTACATCCATAATATCTTACCAATTTGGCTTTCTAAATGCAAGCTGTACAAGGAGACTAGACATGACAAAGTGGAAAAGATACCTGAGAGTGGAAAACATCATCTTTACCCAGGAAGTGCACACCAATTGTTTATTCAGTATCAAGGGGTGAAGCCTGAATGCTTAAAACATACAAATTATTAACAACACATAACATGTTATATTTAGAAATACTATGCACACTCATGTGTGTATGTGTATATATACACGTAACAGCACTTAATAAAAAAAATAGGCCACAAATTTGAGAGGTAAAGAGGGATATACAGCTGATTTTGGAGAGAATAAATGGTGTAATTATAATCTCAAAAATAAAGAAAACATGTTAAACTCCATAATTTACTAAGTTATTTACTTTATTGGAATGTAATTAAACTCAGTCCTGGTACATGCCTGGTTGATTCATAATGTTTCCTTTTCTTTTCTATGTTGGACATGAAACTCAGGGTCTTATGTATACTAGATAATATGTGACTATTAAGTGATATTTAAATAATTGCTATTAAAATTGACTGTAAATCTAAACTTCTGTGATAATTTTTAAACTATTTTCATTGCTACAACAAAGCACCAGAAGGTGAGAACTTTATAATTTCAGATATTAAAATTCCACACCTCATTATTTTGGCCTATGATAAAGGCCTTTTTAAACTTATCACAACTTGGCAGATGGTGTATGGTTGTGACAGAAAATTTATATGACAAGACAGTGAACAAAGAAGTAGGAGGAAATAAAGGTAGCTTAAAAAACTTAACCTCATTAGAACCAATCAGACTCCAAGAAGACCAATTTAATTCCTTTTAGAGCTAATGCATGTAATACCAGACTTACTTCCAAATGGTTTTCAACATCAAATAACCTACTACTTCTCATATTTACAAACAGGACAGTGTGTCACCAATTCATTAATTATCAGGGAAAGTCACTATGACAATTAAGTTCATCTCTATGTTAATGATTGCACTGTCTATAAATGATCATCTTATACAAGATGAAGGAAGACTCAATGATTATAAACAAACAACTCTAAAACCATCTTAATTTCATGCACTATTTAGAACATTTTTAAAGATTAATTTATTTAGGAAAATATGAGATCTGATACTTCTTTATTCCCCATGTACCATGGACACACACACACACACACACACACACACAAATCTTAAAGCTGCATATATGGTAAATTATCAGATAGCCCAAAACTACTCCATCTTGGGACTAGCCTCCATCTAAAAATAAATAAATAAATAAATAAATAAATAAATAAATAAATAAATAAATGAAATGCCTGAAAACTTGACTTACAGCTGAACCCAAGCTACATCCAAGTACCAAGAAGGACCTCATGGTTTCTCCTTGGTCCATACCACAGAATTACTCCCTAGATACTTTCTTGCAACAGATAATCAAAGATTAGTCTGGTTGTTTCACATGTACTTTCAGACCATTTGTGACTGTTCATAGTCTTGCTTCAGAACACCCACCTGTTGGCTTATAATCGTTATTCTATTAGATGCTTGCCAGGCTGGACACTCCCATTGCCTATAAAACCTTGTCCTGTTGAGGGTTTGAGGCTGTTCCACCTTCCTGTCCTGCTTTGTCAGGGTTAGGTTTATTACAAGTCCAAGCTTGTAATAAAAAGACCTAATGCACTTACATCAGAAATGGTTCCTTGATGGTCTTTTTGGGCTCACAAATGCTTCCTGCCCCAACAAATCAATGTCATGATATTTTACACAGGAAAAATGTATATGCTATTAATTCTATGTGTATCATTGTGACAAATATCTCTGTTAAAGAAATCAGAGGGTTGACTTTAACTTGTAGTTTCAGTGATTTTTAGTTCATGGATGTCTGTCTCCATGGCAGCGCACTTGAGGGAAGACTGATCATGACAGTGAAAATTTATGCAGTGTGTTAAAACAGCTCATTTCATGGAAGACAGAAAGCAAAGACAGAGGCAGAAAGGCTTGGGACAGGGAGAGACCCCTATAATGTTTTTCTTATAACTAGGTTAATCTACTTCATAGTCTCCTCTAATAATGCTATAATATTATAATCCCATTATGAAGTTAATACACTGATGAAGCTATGGCCATTATTATCTAATCAAGTCTTAGTTCTATCAGCTGGAGACCATGCCTTCAAAATGAACTTATTTTGTAATGGGAAGGAGATCATAATTCATACAAAGCAGCAGTATAGAGAAAGGTAAAAGGTACTTACCAAATCCACATCTAATTGAGGACTAATACCCAAAGTTTATCAAAAACACAAAAACTTCAGATATCAAAAGAAAATCCTATCAAAATTGGGGCATAGATCTAAACAGAGAATTCTTAATAGAGGAATATCTACTTTCTGAGAAGTACTCAAACAAATGTCTAATATCCTTAGCCATCAGGGAATTACAAATCAAAATGATTTTGAGATACCATCTTGTACTTGTCAGAATGGTTAATATCAATAACACAAGACATAGCTCATGTTGGCATGAAACATGAGCATGGGAAACACTCTTCCATATAGGTGAGAGTAAAAATTTGTACAGTCATTGTGAAAATCAATAAGGCAGTACCTCAGAAAATTAGATATCAATCTATCTCACGATCCAGCCAACCACACTTTGACATATATACTCAAAGGTCTCTCTATCCTACGATAAGGATACTTGTCTAGACATGTTCATTGTAACTTTATTTGTAATAGCCAGAATCTCGAAAAACAACCTAGATGTCCCTCAATCAGGTACTATTCAACTGTTAAAAATAATGAGATCATGGAATGTTCAAGCAAATGGATGGAACTAGAAAAAATCTGAGTGAAATTTCATTATGTGTACATATATATTTCTTGAACATTTTACCTAGTATTTGATATTTGGCTTGAGTCAAAATTACAGGTATTGTGAACAATATGCAACAAAAAGAGGAATATATATATATATATATATATATATATATATATATATATATATTTAACATAATGATATGATTTCTTTAGCTCTGTAACCAGTGATAAGATAGATGCATCATGTAGTAATTTTAATTTTATATTTTTGTTGTATTATACTATTTTCTGCATTGAATTTCGTAAATTATATTTTCATTAATAATATGTTATCATCCATTATGTATTATCATTTTATCTGTTAAATTATAACCATTGTAAGTGTGGTATGATGGATCTCATAATTTGGGTATACCTTTTTCTCAGTATTAATGACACTGAGAATTTTTAATGTAATTTTATATCATTTATACACCTTAAGAGTTAGATTTTTTGCAGTTGAATATGTACCTTCCTTACATTTTCTGGATAGTAACCTCTTATCAGAATATATATTGTTTGAAAACAAATTCTTATTCTACAGTTATTTATCTCACTTTTGTAGATTGTATCCATTGTTATACTGAACAGTTACAATTTGATATAATTTGAAATGCTTAGTGTTGATCTATGTAATTTGCATTGGTGTCATATCCATCCAAAATGCTTGTGCCAGCAGAGTCCTAGGCTTTTTTTTTTTATAGAAATTTTAGATATTCAAGTTTTACATTGAGACTTTGATTGTTTATCGAGATAATAATTATAAGGTAAGATTTTGTCAAATTTTTATGAATTGAATTGTGATAACGTGAAGGTAGCAGTATATGCTATCATCAGTAAAATTTGGCTAAATGTTTATTTAGACAGATAAATCATATTTTTTCCTTTGATACTAAAGATATTAATATGTCACATGATTGATCATTGTTTTCATTGAAATCATTGTGTATTAGTTTAATTAATTATAAACATCACTATTATTTATAGTAATTTCTATATACCCATATAGAAATTATTCAGATCAAATTACTATTTCTAATATCCATCTTTCAAATTCTGCAATGGTGTTACATTTTAAGAAAGAAAAAAATAGATGTATATTATTCAGTTTGTTACCTGCTTCCACCAGGTATAATTGATCTTGATATAAAGTGATAAGAAACATATTAGATATTATTTTGGGCTATTTTTATTTGAAGCTTCTTCATATACTTGGGATTGCTTTAATTTATTTTTGTGATTATTTCGTGTTATATAGAATGCTTCATTTTATATCTCATGTTATTTCTTTCAAATAAAATATGTTTTTCAAAGTGTGGAGATAGCTCTATCTACTAGTAAAGTGTTTGATTCACTAATTTGTACCTTAGTTTAACCCGTAGGATGCATATTAAAATGATAAAAAGATCATACATGGTGCACACTTGCAATTCTAAGTACTACGGAAGCAGAAACAGGAGCATCCCTAGGTTTTACTTGCCAAGCCTAGCTGATTCAGTGAACCACAGATTTGTGCAGATGATATTTCCAGAAACAATCAAGGTAGATATTTCATGAAGAATGGAATCCAAATTTGTCTTCTTGCTTCCACAGGAATAGATAAAGGTACATACATATTCACATAAAGAAACACACACACACACATAAACACACACACACAAATAAATCAATGTAACAAAAATAAAGTATTTTCAAAATTTTTAAGATATTTTCAATCCTTTAACTTCCACAAATGATTAATATTAGGCAATTACAACATTGCTTCCATTTTCTATTAAAAACACAATACATATAAATTATAATCTATCTGAGGGCATACTGTTAAATATTATATATAATTTTTATTTTTTCAAAATAGTCACCATTACCAGGATAATTATATAGACTATAATTTATGAATTCATGGGCCACTGGACTGTCTTAGCTGGTAGGGTATCAATGCCATCTCCCAATCTGATGATCTAGGTTTAGTTCCTGAAATTCACATGGTAAAAAATAACCAATTCTACAAATTATCCTTTGACCTCCACACAATTGGTTTGGTATGCCTCCACAAAGTAATTAATTCACTAATTAAAAGTATATATATATATATATATATATATATATATATATATATATATATAACATTATGTTGATAACTAATTTATTAGACTGTAAAAGCAAGGGTATATTTTAGAAAAATTTCAGAATGTTCTATCAAATTACAAGAATTGCTAGATAAAGTAAGGCATATTATGCACAATAACTGTCCCATTTTTGTCAATTTTCCTCATCTAAAATTGCTTTTAACTAAAGTAGAAGAAATAATGCACCAAGTGATGAATTTTATATATTTTTAATAGTTTAGTGAAAAGTATTCAACTTAACCACAAGATAAACAAAAATAATCAACAAATGACATACTGCAGTGTTTAGTGGAAAGAAGAATATGTAGAGTTGTTATCCTTTACAGAATTTCAATTAATATTGAAAGTTGTTCATTACAATATTTGATATATTATAATAATATTATAAGTTGATAATCCCTTTATCAACATAAAGGCTTCTGTATTTTAGGTAATAATACCTTTCCATAAATCTTAAAAAGCCTACTATCATAATTTCCTTAATTTTTCATTGATTTTTCATGTAAAATTATAAGAAATATGTGAATCATGAGAATGACACACTTAGATTGTGGTAAATAACCAAATTTTATAATGACTCTGGTGGGAGAAGTATAACATTTCTGTGTTCATCCTAATTTGTGCTCATTTATTGACTTATATTGGCTTTCCAAGACAATTAGGCTGAATAGTAAGAAAACTCAAATTTAGCAACCAATGACACATCAGTGTCTAAAGGAATAAAACTAAAAGTATAGACCAGTTATTGGAAGGAAACAATGAGATGAAGGAACTAAGAATTTACCAGGAAAACAATAAATACTTAAATCATAAATGTGGAGGTTTGCATACATAAAGAACACCAGAAAGACAATTTTAAAGAACCAGAATGCAAAATAATGTGATTTCTCTAGTCATACTCTTTTTCTTCAATTTTTTTGTTAGTTCAATGCCTTTGGTGCTTCCCTATGCAGTCTAAAATATTTCAAACTAGCACTATATGAAAATAATTTTTTTATAAATCCAAAGCTTTAATTTATTTATATTTATTTTATGTGATTGAGAATTTCATACATAAGTACTGTGTTTTCCACATTTGCATTCCACTCTTTACCTCTTTCTACTTCTCATATGGTCCTCTAAAGATATTAAGATCTGATAGTTGAAGCTCACTCTCATACATGTACTCTCTCAAAGGAGATACCTTGCTATTCTGGATCACAACTATTGTGATGTTCTAAGTCCTAGACAGGAAGCTAATGACATTTGATAGAATGACACTTGATATGTAGAATACTGGAATGCTCCATAGAATTTTTAACTTGCTTTGTAGGACTGTAAAATCCTGGGTGTTCAGCCACACCCCCAGAGCCCTGCCACGAGGTCTCCATGTCCCAAGTAGAGGGTGGAGGAACAAGTCTCTGCCTCAAGATTTCCCTGGCCCCGCCCTTCTCCCCTGCTTCCAATATATAAGCAAACCCACTCCGACAATTTTCAGGAAAGCTCCACACCACCACCCAAACCACCCATCTGTTAAAAAATCAATGTATCTTAAATCTCTACATGTCTTGTGAATTTTGGATTCGTGTAAGTCAAGACTCCCGTGCATCCCTGTTCATGCGGGGCAGGGTAGGGACTCTAGCTAGCCACGCGGCTGCGCTGGCTCGTGTCCTGCATCAAGCCTTTCTCTCTGTGGTTGGCTCTGTCCAGCGCGACTGAACAGCAGGCCCTGGGACCGCTGCCGCCCGTCGCTCCCCCCCCCCCCGTACGTCCCCACCCGCTCTGACTGTGCTCCCGCCCCTGACATCTGCGCTGGCGCATGGGCGCTGACCTGCGCCCCCGCCCGGGCCGCCCCCAAGCAACAGGGGCGCAAGATTTGTCTGATATTGCTTGTTTATTTTTTAAAGACCAAGGACATGAAATTGTGAGGATAGGAGAATAAGAGATGATCTGAGGAAGTTGGGAGGAAGAGAAGGAATAGATAAAAATGTATTTTATAAAATTCTTAAAGAACAAATAGAAACAATAGAAATATATTTTAAAAGTTTCAGTAAAACAAACTTCTACAATAATAAAAAAGAGACAAACCCATATAAATAATGACAAAATTACTAAAATAAAATGCTCTCAAATAACAACACTGTACCCTCAAAAAATTATCCTTGAAATATGTAAAACTAAAATATCTAAGAAAAGAATAACAGAGGCAATTAAGATCTAGCAGAGCATCATTACAAGAAATGGTTAAAGTAGTAATGCACCAATAAGTAACAGACAGGAACTTTCATCATGAAAATGCATGAAAGTACAAACTCTACAAACAGATGAAATTATTATTACACAAAAGGAGATTTTAAAAAATATTTTCATTACACAAAACCCTAAAATCACATACATGTGCCAGGAGCCAAACCCATGAAATTACCCACTGTTCTGGAAAGACTAGACAATTATAGTACAAGATCAAGAAAGGACTTTTGCAGTCTCAAGTTCCAGGAATTGAAAGAACGTCTGGTATTTCTCAGAAGCTAATTATGATATATAATGGGATGGTCTTGGACAATGAGGATATGATAGTGGGATAGCCTTAAGCAATGATCCTTGACTAACATTCCCGTTTTGCTAGGACTTTATAGTCTGATGCCTGATAATAAAATTTGAGAGCTTGATCAGACACTAGACTTGCTCTCCTTCTTTGTATCTCTTGTCCTTTCATTCTTTCACCCCTCTCCCTAGGTCCTCATTGAATTTCCCACAGGCTGGGGCATATATGGATAACTGAGAGTGAAACCAAAGCTACACAAAATAATCAGGAAAAAAATGACAAAATTATAGCAGCTTGTCTTTATTTATTAATAATGCGCATAAATAGCATTCTTAATTAAATATTTACAATGAATAAGTAAGAAGCTAAAATCAAAATCCAATGATGAAGCTCCACCTTCCATCACCACTAAACATATAGAGGAGCTGAGAGAGAAGGAATGAAAAAAATTGAACATATATAGATAATCCAAAAGAAATGCAGGGAAAATAGATATTTAAATTAAATTTGTAAAAACTGACAAATAATCACTATACAATAATCAAATCATTGATATATTACGAGAAAATAGCAATGGCAAAATAGATATTTATATACTCCTCAAGTACCCAATGATATAATGAAAATTGTATTACATTTAAAAAGAACGATCCCCAGTAGTATAAGAATTAAGCAAATAAAGAGCATTCTTTCATGAACAGACACATCATCTAAGTTAGTTGAATAAAAATCTGTAAACATTATATAGATCCAAATGACTATATATATATATATATATATATATATATATTAATTCATTCAACAGCTAGAGAATGTACATTCTTATTTTAAGCACGTGGAATATTTTTCAGGACAACATATATGCTAAGCTAAATTACACATACCAACAACTGAATTATTTTTTATTGGTTGAGAATTTCATATATATATACGGTGTTTTGATCAGATCTACCTACCTTGATATCCCCTCCAATTCTTTTCTTATCATGTACTGACTCCAGGCTCCTGTCATGGAGCCAGTCCCCCATAGAGAGAATTGTGGCCATCAGTCACCTAGGAACAGTGCCAACAAGACCCCCCTCATGTAAATGAGGCATATCAGGCTAAGACAACAGTAAGTACCAGCTGTCAGACCCAAGCTACCTCAAAACCCTATATAAGATCCTATCCAGAAGGAATAACGCCTGTATGAGAATTATTCCATCATCTGAGGGCATCTTTCACAACAGCTATAACACTGCCTGAGAAGAGAACACTCTTTCTAAGCTTTTGCTACCAGAAGCTGCCCTGCATTTAGATCACTAACCAGTGTCCCTGCCAGTTCAGCTCAGCTCAGCTCAGCTAGGCTCAGTACAGCCAGTGCAGCATCACAAAACAACAGCAGGACACTGGCACCAGAGTGGTGGCATCAGACACAGCACTTTCCCTCCCTGCCCATGCCCTTTCCCCTTTGCATGATCCCTCCTGCCTGCCTGGGCCAGAGGTTTTGCCAGATATTCTCTGGTACACAGACCTACTCACACACACACAGACACAAACATACACACACACACACATACACACACACACACACACACATATATATACACATACATATATGTGTGTATATATATATATATATATATATATATATATGCGTGTGTGTGTATTTATGCAGACAAATAGATCTTAGATTAAAAGTGTAAGAGTGACAAGCTGTCACTATATAATAAAGTATTAGTTTGTCAAGGTTATTACTGTTGTTATTTTTATAAGTTATTATTATTATTATTATTATTATTATTATCATTATTATTATATCTTACAGGCTGTGGTCCAGCTAGTACAACAATGACTGTCTACAAATGGATGGTTCAAGAATCCAGTAGTTGTTCAGTCATGATGTTCTGTATCTCGGTTGGTTCTCAGTATATAGCTGCATCCTGAAGAAGTAGGCTACCATACCAGAGAAGGAACTGATTTAATAGCAAGAGCAGGAGGAAGCAGCCAGAATAAAAGCTTCCCTTTTCCATGTCTTTTACATAGACTGTCAACAGAAAATTTGTCCCAGAATAAAAGTGGATCTTCCCACCTCAAAAATTCCCACAGATATGTTGGTCTTCTCAATTTTAAAGTCCTAGCAAAGACTATATGAAAACTAAAGAGATCAAGGTGATACAAAATGGAAAGGAAAAAGTCAGAGTATCACTATTTGCATGTGATATGATAGTATATATAAGCAACCCCAAATATTCTGCCAAAGAACTCATATAGCTGAAGAATACCTTAAGCAAAGTGTTTAGATAAAAATTAACTCAGAAATCAGTAGCCCTGACATGAAAGCCTTCCTTACCCATCGTGGAATATGCATTATCATAAGCAATGCACTTCTGTCTTAGGTTGGAACAACCTCAGACAGGCTCAGTCTGGTTTATACAATAAAAAGAGGGAGATGTGGAGAGCTTTTGGGGTGGCATGTTAGGAATCTGACATTGACCAAGGACAAAGAAATGGACTGCTCACAGGAATCTGACATTAGGCTGGAACAAAGAAGTAATTTCAGGGAGAACTCTAAATCCTAGGCTTGAACAAAGAAAAAAATTTCAGGTAGGAATCTAAATCTTAGGCTAGAACAAAGAAGTAATTACAGGTAGAGATCTAAATCTTAAACTAGAACAAAGAAGTAGGCGGCAGGCATGAAAATGACATTGGGCTAGAGCAGGGAAGTAGACTCAGATATTATGGTCATTCTGATAAGCCCTTAGAAATAGTGATCATAGGAGTGATCAAGAGACTCTGTTTATTGTCGTGCATATTCTTGGACTATCTGGGTTTATTGTCTTGCTTACTCCTTAACTATTTGCATCTATTGTATTGCTAGTACCTCAACCTATAACTGACCTTAATACTTGCATGTAATTTAAACAGTATAAAGGCAAAAAAAGGAGGAGGAGGAGGAATGGGATATGAGATTAATGGGGGGAAGAATGGGGAAGGGGATGGCATCTAAAATGTAAAAAAATAAAATATCAAATAAAAAAATCAGTAGCCCATATTTATACAGATGATAAATGGGCTAAGACAGAATTTATGGAAACAACATTCTTTACAGTAGTGGCAAATAAAATATCTTGGTATAAATCTAATCAAGCAAGTGAATGAATTAAATGACAGGAATTTCAAATCACAGAAGAAAAAAAATGAGCAAGATATCAAAAGATAGAAAGATCTCCCATGCTAATGAATCAACAGGGTTAGAATAGTGAAAATGGCTATCTTACCAAAAGTAATCTACAGATTCAATGAAATTCCCATCAAAATTCCAAAACAGTTCTTCACAGAACTTGAAAGAGCAATTCTCAACTTCACACGATAAAAAAAAATCCATGATAGCTAAAACAATCCTGAAAAATAAAAGTACTTCTGAAGCTACCACCATCCCTGACCTCAAGCTCTACTTCAGAGCAATAGCAATAAATACTTCATGGTTTAGGTATAGGAATAGAAAGGTTGATCAGTGGACTCTAAAAAAATCCACACATATGGACATTTGATTTTTAACAAAGGATGCATACAGTTACACTGTAAAAAAAAAAAGAAAGCATCTTCAACAAATGGTGTTGATCTAAAGTCTGCATGTAGAAGAATGAAAATAGATCCATATCTATCACTCCCAACAAAACTGAAGTCCACATCGATGAAGACCTCATGGTAAACCTGAATACACTAAATCTAATGGAACAGAAAGTGGTAAATAGCCTGTATTCATTAGTACAAGAGACAAATTCCTAATAGAATACAAATTGCTCAGACTCTATGATAAACAACTGATAAATGGGACCTCATGAAACTTAAAAGCTTCTGAAAGGCAAAGAACACTGTCAATGGGACAAAATGGTAGTCTACATATTGGGAAAAGATCATTACCAACCCTATATCCTATAGAGAACTAATATCCAAAATATATAAGGAATTCAAGAAGTTAGATACTGACAAACCAAATAACCAATTAAAAATGGGATACAGTGCTAAAAAGAGAATTCTCAGCAGAGGATCTCAAGTGGCCTACGAGTCTGCACATATATATTATGGCTGCTAGTTTCACATTTTTATGGGACTCCTGGGTCTGTGAACAAGCGTGTCTCTGAATCTTGTGTCTTTTCTTAGGCTCTTTTCCTTCTGTTGGTTTGCCTTGTCCAACTTCAATGTAATGGCTTTTGGTATTTTATTTATCTTATTGTATTTAATTTTGTTATGTTTGGTTGTTATCTCTTAGAAGTGTGTTCTTTTCTAGTGAGAGACATAAATGGACTTAAATAGGGTGGGAGAAGTGGAATAGATCTGGGAGAAGTAGAGGGAGGAGAAACTGAAATCAAGATGTAGTGTATGAGAAAAGAATCTATTTTATGTAAAAATGAATGTTATATTTTGAAAGGATATATAAAATGGACAGGAAGGTTGTTGTACCATTGTCTCCTTCACTTTCAAAATGTCATCGTTGTCTCAATTTCCTCAACTTATTCACTGATTAAAGAAAACAGAATACTATAAGATAGAGAGAAAGAAAGAGAAAGAAAGAAAGAAAGAAAGAAAGAAAGAAAGAAAGAAAGAAAGAAAGAAAGAAAGAAAGAAA